>NW_027364696.1:0-189090 GCF_046119375.1 Phyllobates terribilis
AGCTTCAATCATTTCTGGACGTTTTTCAATGGTAAAAATCAATGAATATTGTAAATGCACAAACAGTAATTTCTCCACATTGCAAGGTGCAATTCTGAAATTTTTTGCTTTTTCCTGCTCCTCTTAGCATGATAAAGAAGATTCAAAGAGAGTGAGATGCCAGCTCCTTTCATTCAGTCAGTAGCTTCAAACATTTCTGGTATATGAATAACATGATGTTTTTCAATGGCAAAAATCAATGAATATTGTAAATGCACAAACTGTAATTTCTCCGCATTGCAAGGTGCAATTCTGAAATTTTTTGCTTTTTCCTGCTCCTCTTAGCATGATAAAGAAGATTCAAAGAGAGTGAGATGCCAGCTCCTTTCATTCAGTCAGTAGCTTCAAACATTTCTGGTATATGAATAACATGATGTTTTTCAATGGCAAAAATCAATGAATATTGTAAATGCACAAACAGTAATTTCTCCGCATTGCAAGGTGCAATTCTGAAATTTTTTGCTTTTTCCTGCTCCTCTTAGCATGATAAAGAAGATTCAAAGAGAGTGAGATGCCAGCTACTTTCATTCAGTCAGTAGCTTCAATCATTTCTGGACGTTTTTCAATGGTAAAAATCAATGAATATTGTAAATGCACAAACAGTAATTTCTCCACATTGCAAGGTGCAATTCTGAAATTTTTTGCTTTTTCCTGCTCCTCTTAGCATGATAAAGAAGATTCAAAGAGAGTGAGATGCCAGCTCCTTTCATTCAGTCAGTAGCTTCAAACATTTCTGGTATATGAATAACATGATGTTTTTCAATGGCAAAAATCAATGAATATTGTAAATGCACAAACAGTAATTTCTCCGCATTGCAAGGTGCAATTCTGAAATTTTTTGCTTTTTCCTGCTCCTCTTAGCATGATAAAGAAGATTCAAAGAGAGTGAGATGCCAGCTCCTTTCATTCAGTCAGTAGCTTCAATCATTTCTGGATGTTTTTCAATGGCAAAAATCAATGAATATTGTAAATGCACAAACTGTAATTTCTCCGCATTGCAAGGTGCAATTCTGAAATTTTTTGCTTTTTCCTGCTCCTCTTAGCATGTTAAAGAAGATTCAAAGAGAGTGAGATGCCAGCTCCTTTCATTCAGTCAGTAGCTTCAATCATTTCTGGACGTTTTTCAGTGGCAAAAATCAATGAATATTGTAAATGCACAAACAGTAATTTCTCCGCATTGCAAGGTGCAATTCTGAAATTTTTTGCTTTTTCCTGCTCCTCTTAGCATGATAAAGAAGATTCAAAGAGAGTGAGATGCCAGCTCCTTTCATTCAGTCAGTACCTTCAATCATTTCTGGACGTTTTTCAATGGCAAAAATCAATGAATATTGTAAATGCACAAACAGTAATTTCTCCGCATTGCAAGGTGCAAGTCTGAAATTTTTTGCTTTTTCCTGCTCCTCTTAGCATGATAAAGAAGATTCAAAGAGAGTGAGATGCCAGCTACTTTCATTCAGTCAGTAGCTTCAATCATTTCTGGACGTTTTTCAATGGTAAAAATCAATGAATATTGTAAATGCACAAACAGTAATTTCTCCACATTGCAAGGTGCAATTCTGAAATTTTTTGCTTTTTCCTGCTCCTCTTAGCATGATAAAGAAGATTCAAAGAGAGTGAGATGCCAGCTCCTTTCATTCAGTCAGTAGCTTCAAACATTTCTGGTATATGAATAACATGATGTTTTTCAATGGCAAAAATCAATGAATATTGTAAATGCACAAACTGTAATTTCTCCGCATTGCAAGGTGCAATTCTGAAATTTTTTGCTTTTTCCTGCTCCTCTTAGCATGATAAAGAAGATTCAAAGAGAGTGAGATGCCAGCTCCTTTCATTCAGTCAGTAGCTTCAAACATTTCTGGTATATGAATAACATGATGTTTTTCAATGGCAAAAATCAATGAATATTGTAAATGCACAAACAGTAATTTCTCCGCATTGCAAGGTGCAATTCTGAAATTTTTTGCTTTTTCCTGCTCCTCTTAGCATGATAAAGAAGATTCAAAGAGAGTGAGATGCCAGCTCCTTTCATTCAGTCAGTAGCTTCAATCATTTCTGGACGTTTTTCAATGGCAAAAATCAATGAATATTGTAAATGCACAAACAGTAATTTCTCTGCATTGCAAGGTGCAATTCTGAAATTTTTTGCTTTTTCCTGCTCCTCTTAGCATGATAAAGAAGATTCAAAGAGAGTGAGATGTCAGCTCCTTTCATTCAGTCAGTAGCTTCAAACATTTCTGGTATATGAATAACATGATGTTTTTCAATGGCAAAAATCAATGAATATTGTAAATGCACAAACAGTAATTTCTCCGCATTGCAAGGTGCAATTCTGAAATTTTTTGCTTTTTCCTGCTCCTCTTAGCATGATAAAGAAGATTCAAAGAGAGTGAGATGCCAGCTCCTTTCATTCAGTCAGTAGCTTCAATCATTTCTGGACGTTTTTCAATGGCAAAAATCAATGAATATTGTAAATGCACAAACAGTAATTTCTCTGCATTGCAAGGTGCAATTCTGAAATTTTTTGCTTTTTCCTGCTCCTCTTAGCATGATAAAGAAGATTCAAAGAGAGTGAGATGCCAGCTCCTTTCGTTCAGTCAGTAGCTTCAATCATTTCTGGACGTTTTTCAATGGCAAAAATCATTGAATATTATAAATGCACAAACAGTAATTTCTCCGCATTGCAAGGTGCAATTCTGAAATTTTTTACTTTTTCCTGATCCTCTTAGCATGATAAAGAAGATTCAAAGAGAGTGAGATGCCAGCTCCTTTCATTCAGTCAGTAGCTTCAATCATTTCTGGTATATGAATAACATGATGTTTTTCAATGGCAAAAATCAATGAATATTGTAAATGCACAAACAGTAATTTCTCCGCATTGCAAGGTGCAATTCTGAAATTTTTTGCTTTTTCCTGCTCCTCTTAGCATGATAAAGAAGATTCAAAGAGAGTGAGATGCCAGCTCCTTTCATTCAGTCAGTAGCTTCAATCATTTCTGGACGTTTTTCAATGGCAAAAATCAATGAATATTGTAAATGCACAAACAGTAATTTCTCCGCATTGCAAGGTGCAATTCTGAAATTTTTTGATTTTTCCTGCTCCTCTTAGCATGATAAAGAAGATTCAAAGAGAGTGAGATGCCAGCTACTTTCATTCAGTCAGTAGCTTCAAACATTTCTGGTATATGAATAACATAATGTTTTTCAATGGCAAAAATCAATGAATATTGTAAATGCACAAACAGTAATTTCTCCGCATTGCAAGGTGCAAGTCTGAAATTTTTTGCTTTTTCCTGCTCCTCTTAGCATGATAAAGAAGATTCAAAGAGAGTGAGATGCCAGCTACTTTCATTCAGTCAGTAGCTTCAATCATTTCTGGACGTTTTTCAATGGTAAAAATCAATGAATATTGTAAATGCACAAACAGTAATTTCTCCACATTGCAAGGTGCAATTCTGAAATTTTTTGCTTTTTCCTGCTCCTCTTAGCATGATAAAGAAGATTCAAAGAGAGTGAGATGCCAGCTCCTTTCATTCAGTCAGTAGCTTCAAACATTTCTGGTATATGAATAACATGATGTTTTTCAATGGCAAAAATCAATGAATATTGTAAATGCACAAACAGTAATTTCTCCGCATTGCAAGGTGCAATTCTGAAATTTTTTGCTTTTTCCTGCTCCTCTTAGCATGATAAAGAAGATTCAAAGAGAGTGAGATGCCAGCTCCTTTCATTCAGTCAGTAGCTTCAATCATTTCTGGATGTTTTTCAATGGCAAAAATCAATGAATATTGTAAATGCACAAACTGTAATTTCTCCGCATTGCAAGGTGCAATTCTGAAATTTTTTGCTTTTTCCTGCTCCTCTTAGCATGATAAAGAAGATTCAAAGAGAGTGAGATGCCAGCTCCTTTCATTCAGTCAGTAGCTTCAATCATTTCTGGACGTTTTTCAATGGCAAAAATCAATGAATATTGTAAATGCACAAACAGTAATTTCTCCGCATTGCAAGGTGCAATTCTGAAATTTTTTGCTTTTTCCTGCTCCTCTTAGCATGATAAAGAAGATTCAAAGAGAGTGAGATGCCAGCTCCTTTCATTCAGTCAGTACCTTCAATCATTTCTGGACGTTTTTCAATGGCAAAAATCAATGAATATTGTAAATGCACAAACAGTAATTTCTCCGCATTGCAAGGTGCAATTCTGAAATTTTTTGCTTTTTCCCGCTCCTCTTAGCATGATAAAGAAGATTCAAAGAGAGTGAGGTGCCAGCTCCTTTCATTCAGTCAGTAGCTTCAAACATTTCTGGTATATGAATAACATGTTTTTCAATGGCAAAAATCAATGAATATTGTAAATGCACAAACAGTAATTTCTCCGCATTGCAAGGTGCAATTCTGAAATTTTTTGATTTTTCCTGCTCCTCTTAGCATGATAAAGAAGATTCAAAGAGAGTGAGATGCCAGCTCCTTTCATTCAGTCAGTAGCTTCAATCATTTCTGGTATATGAAAAACATGTTTTTCAATGGCAAAAATCAATGAATATTGTAAATGCACAAACAGTAATATCTCCACATTGCACGGTGCAATTCTGAAATTTTTAGCTTTTTCCTGTTAATCCTAGCATGATAAAGAAGATTCAAAGAGAGTGAGATGCCAGCTCCTTTCATTCAGTCAGTAGCTTCAAACATTTCTGGTATATGAAAAACATGTTTTTCAATGGCAAAAATCAATGAATATTGTAAATGCACAAACAGTAATATCTCCACATTGCAAGGTGCAATTCTGAAATTTTTTGCTTTTTCCTGTTAATCCTAGCATGATAAAGAAGATTCAAAGAGAGTGAGATGCCAGCTCCTTTCATTCAGTCAGTAGCTTCAAACATTTCTGGTATATGAAAAACATGTTTTTCAATGGCAAAAATCAATGAATATTGTAAATGCACAAACAGTAATATCTCCACATTGCAAGGTGCAATTCTGAAATTTTTTGCTTTTTCCTGCTAATCCTAGCATGATAAAGAAGATTCAAAGAGAGTGAGATGCCAGCTCCTTTCATTCAGTCAGTAGCTTCAAACATTTCTGGTATATGAAAAACATGTTTTTCAATGGCAAAAATCAATGAATATTGTAAATGCACAAACAGTAATATCTCCACATTGCACGGTGCAATTCTGAAATTTTTAGCTTTTTCCTGTTAATCCTAGCATGATAAAGAAGATTCAAAGAGAGTGAGATGCCAGCTCCTTTCATTCAGTCAGTAGCTTCAAACATTTCTGGTATATGAAAAACATGTTTTTCAATGGCAAAAATCAATGAATATTGTAAATGCACAAACAGTAATATCTCCACATTGCAAGGTGCAATTCTGAAATTTTTTGCTTTTTCCTGCTAATCCTAGCATGATAAAGAAGATTCAAAGAGAGTGAGATGCCAGCTCCTTTCATTCAGTCAGTAGCTTCAAACATTTCTGGTATATGAAAAACATGTTTTTCAATGGCAAAAATCATTGAATATTGTAAATGCACAAACAGTAATATCTCCACATTGCACGGTGCAATTCTGAAATTTTTAGCTTTTTCCTGTTAATCCTAGCATGATAAAGAAGATTCAAAGAGAGTGAGATGCCAGCTCCTTTCATTCAGTCAGTAGCTTCAAACATTTCTGGTATATGAAAAACATGTTTTTCAATGGCAAAAATCAATGAATATTGTAAATGCACAAACAGTAATATCTCCACATTGCAAGGTGCAATTCTGAAATTTTTTGCTTTTTCCTGTTAATCCTAGCATGATAAAGAAGATTCAAAGAGAGTGAGATGCCAGCTCCTTTCATTCAGTCAGTAGCTTCAAACATTTCTGGTATATGAAAAACATGTTTTTCAATGGCAAAAATCAATGAATATTGTAAATGCACAAACAGTAATATCTCCACATTGCAAGGTGCAATTCTGAAATTTTTTGCTTTTTCCTGCTAATCCTAGCATGATAAAGAAGATTCAAAGAGAGTGAGATGCCAGCTCCTTTCATTCAGTCAGTAGCTTCAATCATTTCTGGTATATGAAAAACATGTTTTTCAATGGCAAAAATCAATGAATATTGTAAATGCACAAACAGTAATATCTCCACATTGCACGGTGCAATTCTGAAATTTTTAGCTTTTTCCTGTTAATCCTAGCATGATAAAGAAGATTCAAAGAGAGTGAGATGCCAGCTCCTTTCATTCAGTCAGTAGCTTCAAACATTTCTGGTATATGAAAAACATGTTTTTCAATGGCAAAAATCAATGAATATTGTAAATGCACAAACAGTAATATCTCCACATTGCAAGGTGCAATTCTGAAATTTTTTGCTTTTTCCTGTTAATCCTAGCATGATAAAGAAGATTCAAAGAGAGTGAGATGCCAGCTCCTTTCATTCAGTCAGTAGCTTCAAACATTTCTGGTATATGAAAAACATGTTTTTCAATGGCAAAAATCAATGAATATTGTAAATGCACAAACAGTAATATCTCCACATTGCAAGGTGCAATTCTGAAATTTTTTGCTTTTTCCTGCTAATCCTAGCATGATAAAGAAGATTCAAAGAGAGTGAGATGCCAGCTCCTTTCATTCAGTCAGTAGCTTCAAACATTTCTGGTATATGAAAAACATGTTTTTCAATGGCAAAAATCAATGAATATTGTAAATGCACAAACAGTAATATCTCCACATTGCACGGTGCAATTCTGAAATTTTTAGCTTTTTCCTGTTAATCCTAGCATGATAAAGAAGATTCAAAGAGAGTGAGATGCCAGCTCCTTTCATTCAGTCAGTAGCTTCAAACATTTCTGGTATATGAAAAACATGTTTTTCAATGGCAAAAATCAATGAATATTGTAAATGCACAAACAGTAATATCTCCACATTGCAAGGTGCAATTCTGAAATTTTTTGCTTTTTCCTGCTAATCCTAGCATGATAAAGAAGATTCAAAGAGAGTGAGATGCCAGCTCCTTTCATTCAGTCAGTAGCTTCAAACATTTCTGGTATATGAAAAACGTTTTTCAATGGCAAAAATCAATGAATATTGTAAATGCACAAACAGTAATATCTCCACATTGCACGGTGCAATTCTGAAATTTTTAGCTTTTTCCTGTTAATCCTAGCATGATAAAGAAGATTCAAAGAGAGTGAGATGCCAGCTCCTTTCATTCAGTCAGTAGCTTCAAACATTTCTGGTATATGAAAAACATGTTTTTCAATGGCAAAAATCAATGAATATTGTAAATGCACAAACAGTAATATCTCCACATTGCAAGGTGCAATTCTGAAATTTTTTGCTTTTTCCTGTTAATCCTAGCATGATAAAGAAGATTCAAAGAGAGTGAGATGCCAGCTCCTTTCATTCAGTCAGTAGCTTCAAACATTTCTGGTATATGAAAAACATGTTTTTCAATGGCAAAAATCAATGAATATTGTAAATGCACAAACAGTAATATCTCCACATTGCAAGGTGCAATTCTGAAATTTTTTGCTTTTTCCTGCTAATCCTAGCATGATAAAGAAGATTCAAAGAGAGTGAGATGCCAGCTCCTTTCATTCAGTCAGTAGCTTCAAACATTTCTGGTATATGAAAAACATGTTTTTCAATGGCAAAAATCAATGAATATTGTAAATGCACAAACAGTAATATCTCCACATTGCACGGTGCAATTCTGAAATTTTTAGCTTTTTCCTGTTAATCCTAGCATGATAAAGAAGATTCAAAGAGAGTGAGATGCCAGCTCCTTTCATTCAGTCAGTAGCTTCAAACATTTCTGGTATATGAAAAACATGTTTTTCAATGGCAAAAATCAATGAATATTGTAAATGCACAAACAGTAATATCTCCACATTGCAAGGTGCAATTCTGAAATTTTTTGCTTTTTCCTGCTAATCCTAGCATGATAAAGAAGATTCAAAGAGAGTGAGATGCCAGCTCCTTTCATTCAGTCAGTAGCTTCAAACATTTCTGGTATATGAAAAACATGTTTTTCAATGGCAAAAATCAATGAATATTGTAAATGCACAAACAGTAATATCTCCACATTGCAAGGTGCAATTCTGAAATTTTTTGCTTTTTCCTGCTAATCCTAGCATGATAAAGAAGATTCAAAGAGAGTGAGATGCCAGCTCCTTTCATTCAGTCAGTAGCTTCAATCATTTCTGGTATATGAATAACATGATGTTTTTCAATGGCAAAAATCAATGAATATTGTAAATGCACAAACAGTAATTTCTCCGCATTGCAAGGTGCAATTCTGAAATTTTTTGCTTTTTCCTGCTCCTCTTAGCATGATAAAGAAGATTCAAAGAGAGTGAGATGCCAGCTCCTTTCATTCAGTCAGTAGCTTCAATCATTTCTGGACGTTTTTCAATGGCAAAAATCAATGAATATTGTAAATGCACAAACAGTAATTTCTCCGCATTGCAAGGTGCAATTCTGAAATTTTTTGATTTTTCCTGCTCCTCTTAGCATGATAAAGAAGATTCAAAGAGAGTGAGATGCCAGCTACTTTCATTCAGTCAGTAGCTTCAAACATTTCTGGTATATGAATAACATAATGTTTTTCAATGGCAAAAATCAATGAATATTGTAAATGCACAAACAGTAATTTCTCCGCATTGCAAGGTGCAAGTCTGAAATTTTTTGCTTTTTCCTGCTCCTCTTAGCATGATAAAGAAGATTCAAAGAGAGTGAGATGCCAGCTACTTTCATTCAGTCAGTAGCTTCAATCATTTCTGGACGTTTTTCAATGGTAAAAATCAATGAATATTGTAAATGCACAAACAGTAATTTCTCCACATTGCAAGGTGCAATTCTGAAATTTTTTGCTTTTTCCTGCTCCTCTTAGCATGATAAAGAAGATTCAAAGAGAGTGAGATGCCAGCTCCTTTCATTCAGTCAGTAGCTTCAAACATTTCTGGTATATGAATAACATGATGTTTTTCAATGGCAAAAATCAATGAATATTGTAAATGCACAAACAGTAATTTCTCCGCATTGCAAGGTGCAATTCTGAAATTTTTTGCTTTTTCCTGCTCCTCTTAGCATGATAAAGAAGATTCAAAGAGAGTGAGATGCCAGCTCCTTTCATTCAGTCAGTAGCTTCAATCATTTCTGGATGTTTTTCAATGGCAAAAATCAATGAATATTGTAAATGCACAAACTGTAATTTCTCCGCATTGCAAGGTGCAATTCTGAAATTTTTTGCTTTTTCCTGTTAATCCTAGCATGATAAAGAAGATTCAAAGAGAGTGAGATGCCAGCTCCTTTCATTCAGTCAGTAGCTTCAAACATTTCTGGTATATGAAAAACATGTTTTTCAATGGCAAAAATCAATGAATATTGTAAATGCACAAACAGTAATATCTCGACATTGCAAGGTGCAATTCTGAAATTTTTTGCTTTTTCCTGCTAATCCTAGCATGATAAAGAAGATTCAAAGAGAGTGAGATGCCAGCTCCTTTCATTCAGTCAGCAGCTTCAATCATTTCTGGTATATGAAAAACATGTTTTTCAATGGCAAAAATCAATGAATATTGTAAATGCACAAACAGTAATATCTCCACATTGCACGGTGCAATTCTGAAATTTTTAGCTTTTTCCTGTTAATCCTAGCATGATAAAGAAGATTCAAAGACAGTGAGATGCCAGCTCCTTTCATTCAGTCAGTAGCTTCAAACATTTCTGGTATATGAAAAACATGTTTTTCAATGGCAAAAATCAATGAATATTGTAAATGCACAAACAGTAATATCTCCACATTGCAAGGTGCAATTCTGAAATTTTTTGCTTTTTCCTGCTAATCCTAGCATGATAAAGAAGATTCAAAGAGAGTGAGATGCCAGCTCCTTTCATTCAGTCAGTAGCTTCAATCATTTCTGGTATATGAAAAACATGTTTTTCAATGGCAAAAATCAATGAATATTGTAAATGCACAAACAGTAATATCTCCACATTGCACGGTGCAATTCTGAAATTTTTAGCTTTTTCCTGTTAATCCTAGCATGATAAAGAAGATTCAAAGAGAGTGAGATGCCAGCTCCTTTCATTCAGTCAGTAGCTTCAATCATTTCTGGACGTTTTTCAATGGCAAAAATCAATGAATATTGTAAATGCACAAAAAGTAATTTCTCCGCATTGCAAGGTGCAATTCTGAAATTTTTTGCTTTTTCCTGCTCCTCTTAGCATGATAAAGAAGATTCAAAGAGAGTGAGATGCCAGCTCCTTTCATTCAGTCAGTAGCTTCAAACGTTTCTGGTATATGAATAACATGATGTTTTTCAATGGCAAAAATCAATGAATATTGTAAATGCACAAACAGTAATTTCTCCGCATTGCAAGGTGCAAGTCTGAAATTTTTTGCTTTTTCCTGCTCCTCTTAGCATGATAAAAAAGATTCAAAGAGAGTGAGATGGCAGCTACTTTCATTCAGTCAGTAGCTTCAATCATTTCTGGACGTTTTTCAATGGTAAAAATCAATGAATATTGTAAATGCACAAACAGTAATTTCTCCACATTGCAAGGTGCAATTCTGAAATTTTTTGCTTTTTCCTGCTCCTCTTAGCATGATAAAGAAGATTCAAAGAGAGTGAGATGCCAGCTCCTTTCATTCAGTCAGTAGCTTCAAACATTTCTGGTATATGAATAACATGATGTTTTTCAATGGCAAAAATCAATGAATATTGTAAATGCACAAACAGTAATTTCTCCGCATTGCAAGGTGCAATTCTGAAATTTCTTGCTTTTTCCTGCTCCTCTTAGCATGATAAAGAAGATTCAAAGAGAGTGAGATGCCAGCTCCTTTCATTCAGTCAGTAGCTTCAATCATTTCTGGTATATGAATAACATGATGTTTTTCAATGGCAAAAATCAATGAATATTGTAAATGCACAAACAGTAATTTCTCCGCATTGCAAGGTGCAATTCTGAAATTTTTTGCTTTTTCCTGCTCCTCTTAGCATGATAAAGAAGATTCAAAGAGAGTGAGATGCCAGCTCCTTTCATTCAGTCAGTAGCTTCAATCATTTCTGGACTTTTTTCAACGGCAAAAATCAATGAATATTGTAAATGCACAAACAGTAATTTCTCCGCATTGCAAGGTGCAATTCTGAAATTTTTTGCTTTTTCCTGCTCCTCTTAGCATGATAAAGAAGATTCAAAGAGAGTGAGATGCCAGCTCCTTTCATTCAGTCAGTAGCTTCAATCATTTCTGGACGTTTTTCAATGGCAAAAATCAATGTATATTGTAAATGCACAAACAGTAATTTCTCCGCATTGCAAGGTGCAATTCTGAAATTTTTTGCTTTTTCCTGCTCCTCTTAGCATGATAAAGAAGATTCAAAGAGAGTGAGATGCCAGCTCCTTTCATTCAGTCAGTAGCTTCAATCATTTCTGGACGTTTTTCAATGGCAAAAATCAATGAATATTGTAAATGCACAAACTGTAATTTCTCCGCATTGCAAGGTGCAATTCTGAAATTTTTTGCTTTTTCCTGCTCCTCTTAGCATGATAAAGAAGATTCAAAGAGAGTGAGATGCCAGCTCCATTCATTGAGTCAGTAGCTTCAATCATTTCTGGACGTTTTTCAATGGCAAAAATCAATGAATATTGTAAATGCACAAACAGTAATTTCTCCGCATTGCAAGGTGCAATTCTGAAATTTTTTGCTTTTTCCTGCTCCTCTTAGAATGATAAAGAAGATTCAAAGAGAGTGAGATGCCAGCTCCTTTCATTCAGTCAGTACCTTCAATCATTTCTGGACGTTTTTCAATGGCAAAAATCAATGAATATTGTAAATGCACAAACAGTAATTTCTCCGCATTGCAAGGTGCAATTCTGAAATTTTTTGCTTTTTCCTGCTCCTCTTAGCATGATAAAGAAGATTCAAAGAGAGTGAGATGCCAGTTCCTTTCATTCAGTCAGTAGCTTCAAACATTTCTGGTATATGAATAACATGATGTTTTTCAATGGCAAAAATCAATGAATATTGTAAATGCACAAACAGTAATTTCTCCGCATTGCAAGGTGCAAGTCTGAAATTTTTTGCTTTTTCCTGCTCCTCTTAGCATGATAAAGAAGATTCAAAGAGAGTGAGATGCCAGCTCCTTTCATTCAGTCAGTAGCTTCAAACATTTCTGGTATATGAATAACATGATGTTTTTCAATGGCAAAAATCAATGAATATTGTAAATGCACAAACAGTAATTTCTCCGCATTGCAAGGTGCAAGTCTGAAATTTTTTGCTTTTTCCTGCTCCTCTTAGCATGATAAAGAAGATTCAAAGAGAGTGAGATGCCAGCTACTTTCATTCAGTCAGTAGCTTCAATCATTTCTGGACGTTTTTCAATGGTAAAAATCAATGAATATTGTAAATGCACAAACAGTAATTTCTCCACATTGCAAGGTGCAATTCTGAAATTTTTTGCTTTATCCTGCTCCTCTTAGCATGATAAAGAAGATTCAAAGAGATTGAGATGCCAGCTCCTTTCATTCAGTCAGTAGCTTCAAACATTTCTGGTATATGAATAACATGATGTTTTTCAATGGCAAAAATCAATGAATATTGTAAATGCACAAACAGTAATTTCTCCGCATTGCAAGGTGCAATTCTGAAATTTTTTGCTTTTTCCTGCTCCTCTTAGCATGATAAAGAAGATTCAAAGAGAGTGAGATGCCAGCTCCTTTCATTCAGTCAGTAGCTTCAAACATTTCTGGTATATGAATAACATGATGTTTTTCAATGGCAAAAATCAATGAATATTGTAAATGCACAAACAGTAATTTCTCCGCATTGCAAGGTGCAAGTCTGAAATTTTTTGCTTTTTCCTGCTCCTCTTAGCATGATAAAGAAGATTCAAAGAGAGTGAGATGCCAGCTACTTTCATTCAGTCAGTAGCTTCAATCATTTCTGGACGTTTTTCAATGGTAAAAATCAATGAATATTGTAAATGCACAAACAGTAATTTCTCCACATTGCAAGGTGCAATTCTGAAATTTTTTGCTTTTTCCTGCTCCTCTTAGCATGATAAAGAAGATTCAAAGAGAGTGAGATGCCAGCTCCTTTCATTCAGTCAGTAGCTTCAAACATTTCTGGTATATGAATAACATGATGTTTTTCAATGGCAAAAATCAATGAATATTGTAAATGCACAAACAGTAATTTCTCCGCATTGCAAGGTGCAATTCTGAAATTTTTTGCTTTTTCCTGCTCCTCTTAGCATGATAAAGAAGATTCAAAGAGAGTGAGATGCCAGCTCCTTTCATTCAGTCAGTAGCTTCAATCATTTCTGGACGTTTTTCAATGGCAAAAATCAATGAATATTGTAAATGCACAAACAGTAATTTCTCCGCATTGCAATGTGCAATTCTGAAATTTTTTGCTTTTTCCTGCTCCTCTTAGCATGATAAAGAAGATTCAAAGAGAGTGAGATGCCAGCTCCTTTCATTCAGTCAGTAGCTTCAATCATTTCTGGACGTTTTTCAATGGCAAAAATCAATGAATATTGTAAATGCACAAACAGTAATTTCTCCGCATTGCAAGGTGCAATTCTGAAATTTTTTGCTTTTTCCTGCTCCTCTTAGCATGATAAAGAAGATTCAAAGAGAGTGAGATGCCAGCTCCTTTCATTCAGTCAGTAGCTTCAAACATTTCTGGTATATGAATAACATGATGTTTTTCAATGGCAAAAATCAATGAATATTGTAAATGCACAAACAGTAATTTCTCCGCATTGCAAGGTGCAAGTCTGAAATTTTTTGCTTTTTCCTGCTCCTCTTAGCATGATAAAGAAGATTCAAAGAGAGTGAGATGCCAGCTACTTTCATTCAGTCAGTAGCTTCAATCATTTCTGGACGTTTTTCAATGGTAAAAATCAATGAATATTGTAAATGCACAAACAGTAATTTCTCCACATTGCAAGGTGCAATTCTAAAATTTTTTGCTTTTTCCTGCTCCTCTTAGCATGATAAAGAAGATTCAAAGAGAGTGAGATGCCAGCTCCTTTCATTCAGTCAGTAGCTTCAATCATTTCTGGACGTTTTTCAATGGCAAAAATCAATGTATATTGTAAATGCACAAACAGTAATTTCTCCGCATTGCAAGGTGCAATTCTGAAATTTTTTGCTTTTTCCTGCTCCTCTTAGCATGATAAAGAAGATTCAAAGAGAGTGAGATGCCAGCTCCTTTCATTCAGTCAGTAGCTTCAATCATTTCTGGACGTTTTTCAATGGCAAAAATCAATGAATATTGTAAATGCACAAACTGTAATTTCTCCGCATTGCAAGGTGCAATTCTGAAATTTTTTGCTTTTTCCTGCTCCTCTTAGCATGATAAAGAAGATTCAAAGAGAGTGAGATGCCAGCTCCATTCATTGAGTCAGTAGCTTCAATCATTTCTGGACGTTTTTCAATGGCAAAAATCAATGAATATTGTAAATGCACAAACAGTAATTTCTCCGCATTGCAAGGTGCAATTCTGAAATTTTTTGCTTTTTCCTGCTCCTCTTAGAATGATAAAGAAGATTCAAAGAGAGTGAGATGCCAGCTCCTTTCATTCAGTCAGTACCTTCAATCATTTCTGGACGTTTTTCAATGGCAAAAATCAATGAATATTGTAAATGCACAAACAGTAATTTCTCCGCATTGCAAGGTGCAATTCTGAAATTTTTTGCTTTTTCCTGCTCCTCTTAGCATGATAAAGAAGATTCAAAGAGAGTGAGATGCCAGTTCCTTTCATTCAGTCAGTAGCTTCAAACATTTCTGGTATATGAATAACATGATGTTTTTCAATGGCAAAAATCAATGAATATTGTAAATGCACAAACAGTAATTTCTCCGCATTGCAAGGTGCAAGTCTGAAATTTTTTGCTTTTTCCTGCTCCTCTTAGCATGATAAAGAAGATTCAAAGAGAGTGAGATGCCAGCTCCTTTCATTCAGTCAGTAGCTTCAAACATTTCTGGTATATGAATAACATGATGTTTTTCAATGGCAAAAATCAATGAATATTGTAAATGCACAAACAGTAATTTCTCCGCATTGCAAGGTGCAAGTCTGAAATTTTTTGCTTTTTCCTGCTCCTCTTAGCATGATAAAGAAGATTCAAAGAGAGTGAGATGCCAGCTACTTTCATTCAGTCAGTAGCTTCAATCATTTCTGGACGTTTTTCAATGGTAAAAATCAATGAATATTGTAAATGCACAAACAGTAATTTCTCCACATTGCAAGGTGCAATTCTGAAATTTTTTGCTTTATCCTGCTCCTCTTAGCATGATAAAGAAGATTCAAAGAGATTGAGATGCCAGCTCCTTTCATTCAGTCAGTAGCTTCAAACATTTCTGGTATATGAATAACATGATGTTTTTCAATGGCAAAAATCAATGAATATTGTAAATGCACAAACAGTAATTTCTCCGCATTGCAAGGTGCAATTCTGAAATTTTTTGCTTTTTCCTGCTCCTCTTAGCATGATAAAGAAGATTCAAAGAGAGTGAGATGCCAGCTCCTTTCATTCAGTCAGTAGCTTCAAACATTTCTGGTATATGAATAACATGATGTTTTTCAATGGCAAAAATCAATGAATATTGTAAATGCACAAACAGTAATTTCTCCGCATTGCAAGGTGCAAGTCTGAAATTTTTTGCTTTTTCCTGCTCCTCTTAGCATGATAAAGAAGATTCAAAGAGAGTGAGATGCCAGCTACTTTCATTCAGTCAGTAGCTTCAATCATTTCTGGACGTTTTTCAATGGTAAAAATCAATGAATATTGTAAATGCACAAACAGTAATTTCTCCACATTGCAAGGTGCAATTCTGAAATTTTTTGCTTTTTCCTGCTCCTCTTAGCATGATAAAGAAGATTCAAAGAGAGTGAGATGCCAGCTCCTTTCATTCAGTCAGTAGCTTCAAACATTTCTGGTATATGAATAACATGATGTTTTTCAATGGCAAAAATCAATGAATATTGTAAATGCACAAACAGTAATTTCTCCGCATTGCAAGGTGCAATTCTGAAATTTTTTGCTTTTTCCTGCTCCTCTTAGCATGATAAAGAAGATTCAAAGAGAGTGAGATGCCAGCTCCTTTCATTCAGTCAGTAGCTTCAATCATTTCTGGACGTTTTTCAATGGCAAAAATCAATGAATATTGTAAATGCACAAACAGTAATTTCTCCGCATTGCAATGTGCAATTCTGAAATTTTTTGCTTTTTCCTGCTCCTCTTAGCATGATAAAGAAGATTCAAAGAGAGTGAGATGCCAGCTCCTTTCATTCAGTCAGTAGCTTCAATCATTTCTGGACGTTTTTCAATGGCAAAAATCAATGAATATTGTAAATGCACAAACAGTAATTTCTCCGCATTGCAAGGTGCAATTCTGAAATTTTTTGCTTTTTCCTGCTCCTCTTAGCATGATAAAGAAGATTCAAAGAGAGTGAGATGCCAGCTCCTTTCATTCAGTCAGTAGCTTCAAACATTTCTGGTATATGAATAACATGATGTTTTTCAATGGCAAAAATCAATGAATATTGTAAATGCACAAACAGTAATTTCTCCGCATTGCAAGGTGCAAGTCTGAAATTTTTTGCTTTTTCCTGCTCCTCTTAGCATGATAAAGAAGATTCAAAGAGAGTGAGATGCCAGCTACTTTCATTCAGTCAGTAGCTTCAATCATTTCTGGACGTTTTTCAATGGTAAAAATCAATGAATATTGTAAATGCACAAACAGTAATTTCTCCACATTGCAAGGTGCAATTCTAAAATTTTTTGCTTTTTCCTGCTCCTCTTAGCATGATAAAGAAGATTCAAAGAGAGTGAGATGCCAGCTCCTTTCATTCAGTCAGTAGCTTCAAACATTTCTGGTATATGAATAACATGATGTTTTTCAATGGCAAAAATCAATGAATATTGTAAATGCACAAACAGTAATTTCTCCGCATTGCAAGGTGCAATTCTGAAATTTTTTGCTTTTTCCTGCTCCTCTTAGCATGATAAAGAAGATTCAAAGAGAGTGAGATGCCAGCTCCTTTCATTCAGTCAGTAGCTTCAAACATTTCTGGTATATGAATAACATGATGTTTTTCAATGGCAAAAATCAATGAATATTGTAAATGCACAAACAGTAATTTCTCCGCATTGCAAGGTGCAAGTCTGAAATTTTTTGCTTTTTCCTGCTCCTCTTAGCATGATAAAGAAAATTCAAAGAGAGTGAGATGCCAGCTACTTTCATTCAGTCAGTAGCTTCAATCATTTCTGGACGTTTTTCAATGGTAAAAATCAATGAATATTGTAAATGCACAAACAGTAATTTCTCCACATTGCAAGGTGCAATTCTGAAATTTTTTGCTTTTTCCTGCTCCTCTTAGCATGATAAAGAAGATTCAAAGAGAGTGAGATGCCAGCTCCTTTCATTCAGTCAGTAGCTTCAAACATTTCTGGTATATAAATAACATGATGTTTTTCAATGGCAAAAATCAATGAATATTGTAAATGCACAAACAGTAATTTCTCCGCATTGCAAGGTGCAATTCTGAAATTTTTTGCTTTTTCCTGTTCCTCTTAGCATGATAAAGAAGATTCAAAGAGAGTGAGATGCCCGCTCCTTTCATTCAGTCAGTAGCTTCAATCATTTCTGGACGTTTCTCAATGGCAAAAATCAATGAATATTGTAAATGCAAAAACTGTAATTTCTCCGCATTGCAAGGTGCAATTCTGAAATTTTTTGCTTTTTCCTGCTCCTCTTAGCATGATAAAGAAGATTCAAAGAGAGTGAGATGCCAGCTCCTTTCATTCAGTCAGTAGCTTCAATCATTTCTGGACGTTTTTCAATGGCAAAAATCAATGAATATTGTAAATGCACAAACAGTAATTTCTCCGCATTGCAAGGTGCAATTCTGAAATTTTTTGCTTTTTCCTGCTCCTCTTAGCATGATAAAGAAGATTCAAAGAGAGTGAGATGCCAGCTCCTTTCATTCAGTCAGTACCTTCAATCATTTCTGGACGTTTTTCAATGGCAAAAATCAATGAATATTGTAAATGCACAAACAGTAATTTCTCCGCATTGCAAGGTGCAATTCTGAAATTTTTTGCTTTTTCCCGCTCCTCTTAGCATGATAAAGAAGATTCAAAGAGAGTGAGGTGCCAGCTCCTTTCATTCAGTCAGTAGCTTCAAACATTTCTGGTATATGAATTGCATGTTTTTCAATGGCAAAAATCAATGAATATTGTAAATGCACAAACAGTAATTTCTCCGCATTGCAAGGTGCAATTCTGAAATTTTTTGCTTTTTCCTGCTCCTCTTAGCATGATAAAGAAGATTCAAAGAGAGTGAGATGCCAGCTCCTTTCATTCAGTCAGTAGCTTCAATCATTTCTGGACGTTTTTCAATGGCAAAAATCAATGAATATTGTAAATGCACAAACAGTAATTTCTCCGCATTGCAAGGTGCAATTCTGAAATTTTTTGCTTTTTCCTGCTCCTCTTAGCATGATAAAGAAGATTCAAAGAGAGTGAGATGCCAGCTCCTTTCATTCAGTCAGTAGCTTCAATCATTTCTGGACGTTTTTCAATGGCAAAAATCAATGAAAATTGTAAATGCACAAAAAGTAATTTCTCCGCATTGCAAGGTGCAATTCTGAAATTTTTTGCTTTTTCCTGCTCCTCTTAGCATGATAAAGAAGATTCAAAGAGAGTGAGATGCCAGCTCCTTTCATTCAGTCAGTAGCTTCAAACATTTCTGGTATATGAATAACATGATGTTTTTCAATGGCAAAAATCAATGAATATTGTAAATGCACAAACAGTAATTTCTCCGCATTGCAAGGTGCAAGTCTGAAATTTTTTGCTTTTTCCTGCTCCTCTTAGCATGATAAAAAAGATTCAAAGAGAGTGAGATGGCAGCTACTTTCATTCAGTCAGTAGCTTCAATCATTTCTGGACGTTTTTCAATGGTAAAAATCAATGAATATTGTAAATGCACAAACAGTAATTTCTCCACATTGCAAGGTGCAATTCTGAAATTTTTTGCTTTTTCCTGCTCCTCTTAGCATGATAAAGAAGATTCAAAGAGAGTGAGATGCCAGCTCCTTTCATTCAGTCAGTAGCTTCAAACATTTCTGGTATATGAATAACATGATGTTTTTCAATGGCAAAAATCAATGAATATTGTAAATGCACAAACAGTAATTTCTCCGCATTGCAAGGTGCAATTCTGAAATTTCTTGCTTTTTCCTGCTCCTCTTAGCATGATAAAGAAGATTCAAAGAGAGTGAGATGCCAGCTCCTTTCATTCAGTCAGTAGCTTCAATCATTTCTGGTATATGAATAACATGATGTTTTTCAATGGCAAAAATCAATGAATATTGTAAATGCACAAACAGTAATTTCTCCGCATTGCAAGGTGCAATTCTGAAATTTTTTGCTTTTTCCTGCTCCTCTTAGCATGATAAAGAAGATTCAAAGAGAGTGAGATGCCAGCTCCTTTCATTCAGTCAGTAGCTTCAATCATTTCTGGACTTTTTTCAACGGCAAAAATCAATGAATATTGTAAATGCACAAACAGTAATTTCTCCGCATTGCAAGGTGCAATTCTGAAATTTTTTGCTTTTTCCTGCTCCTCTTAGCATGATAAAGAAGATTCAAAGAGAGTGAGATGCCAGCTCCTTTCATTCAGTCAGTAGCTTCAAACATTTCTGGTATATGAATAACATGATGTTTTTCAATGGCAAAAATCAATGAATATTGTAAATGCACAAACAGTAATTTCTCCGCATTGCAAGGTGCAATTCTGAAATTTTTTGCTTTTTCCTGCTCCTCTTAGCATGATAAAGAAGATTCAAAGAGAGTGAGATGCCAGCTCCTTTCATTCAGTCAGTAGCTTCAATCATTTCTGGATGTTTTTCAATGGCAAAAATCAATGAATATTGTAAATGCACAAACTGTAATTTCTCCGCATTGCAAGGTGCAATTCTGAAATTTTTTGCTTTTTCCTGCTCCTCTTAGCATGATAAAGAAGATTCAAAGAGAGTGAGATGCCAGCTCCTTTCATTCAGTCAGTAGCTTCAATCATTTCTGGACGTTTTTCAATGGCAAAAATCAATGAATATTGTAATTGCACAAACAGTAATTTCTCCGCATTGCAAGGTGCAATTCTGAAATTTTTTGCTTTTTCCTGCTCCTCTTAGCATGATAAAGAAGATTCAAAGAGAGTGAGATGCCAGCTCCTTTCATTCAGTCAGTACCTTCAATCATTTCTGGACGTTTTTCAATGGCAAAAATCAATGAATATTGTAAATGCACAAACAGTAATTTTTCCGCATTGCAAGGTGCAATTCTGAAATTTTTTGCTTTTTCCCGCTCCTCTTAGCATGATAAAGAAGATTCAAAGAGAGTGAGGTGCCAGCTCCTTTCATTCAGTCAGTAGCTTCAAACATTTCTGGTATATGAATAACATGTTTTTCAATGGCAAAAATCAATGAATATTGTAAATGCACAAACAGTAATTTCTCCGCATTGCAAGGTGCAATTCTGAAATTTTTTGCTTTTTCCTGCTCCTCTTAGCATGATAAAGAAGATTCAAAGAGAGTGAGATGCCAGCTCCTTTCATTCAGTCAGTAGCTTCAATCATTTCTGGACGTTTTTCAATGGCAAAAATCAATGAATATTGTAAATGCACAAACAGTAATTTCTCCGCATTGCAAGGTGCAATTCTGAAATTTTTTGCTTTTTCCTGCTCCTCTTAGCATGATAAAGAAGATTCAAAGAGAGTGAGATGCCAGCTCCTTTCATTCAGTCAGTAGCTTCAATCATTTCTGGACGTTTTTCAATGGCAAAAATCAATGAATATTGTAAATGCACAAACAGTAATTTCTCCGCATTGCAAGGTGCAATTCTGAAATTTTTTGCTTTTTCCTGCTCCTCTTAGCATGATAAAGAAGATTCAAAGAGAGTGAGATGCCAGCTCCTTTCATTCAGTCAGTAGCTTCAAACATTTCTGGTATATGAATAACATGATGTTTTTCAATGGCAAAAATCAATGAATATTGTAAATGCACAAACAGTAATTTCTCCGCATTGCAAGGTGCAATTCTGAAATTTCTTGCTTTTTCCTGCTCCTCTTAGCATGATAAAGAAGATTCAAAGAGAGTGAGATGCCAGCTCCTTTCATTCAGTCAGTAGCTTCAATCATTTCTGGTATATGAATAACATGATGTTTTTCAATGGCAAAAATCAATGAATATTGTAAATGCACAAACAGTAATTTCTCCGCATTGCAAGGTGCAATTCTGAAATTTTTTGCTTTTTCCTGCTCCTCTTAGCATGATAAAGAAGATTCAAAGAGAGTGAGATGCCAGCTCCTTTCATTCAGTCAGTAGCTTCAATCATTTCTGGACTTTTTTCAACGGCAAAAATCAATGAATATTGTAAATGCACAAACAGTAATTTCTCCGCATTGCAAGGTGCAATTCTGAAATTTTTTGCTTTTTCCTGCTCCTCTTAGCATGATAAAGAAGATTCAAAGAGAGTGAGATGCCAGCTCCTTTCATTCAGTCAGTAGCTTCAATCATTTCTGGACGTTTTTCAATGGCAAAAATCAATGTATATTGTAAATGCACAAACAGTAATTTCTCCGCATTGCAAGGTGCAATTCTGAAATTTTTTGCTTTTTCCTGCTCCTCTTAGCATGATAAAGAAGATTCAAAGAGAGTGAGATGCCAGCTCCTTTCATTCAGTCAGTAGCTTCAATCATTTCTGGACGTTTTTCAATGGCAAAAATCAATGAATATTGTAAATGCACAAACTGTAATTTCTCCGCATTGCAAGGTGCAATTCTGAAATTTTTTGCTTTTTCCTGCTCCTCTTAGCATGATAAAGAAGATTCAAAGAGAGTGAGATGCCAGCTCCTTTCATTCAGTCAGTAGCTTCAATCATTTCTGGACGTTTTTCAATGGCAAAAATCAATGAATATTGTAAATGCACAAACTGTAATTTCTCCGCATTGCAAGGTGCAATTCTGAAATTTTTTGCTTTTTCCTGCTCCTCTTAGCATGATAAAGAAGATTCAAAGAGAGTGAGATGCCAGCTCCATTCATTGAGTCAGTAGCTTCAATCATTTCTGGACGTTTTTCAATGGCAAAAATCAATGAATATTGTAAATGCACAAACAGTAATTTCTCCGCATTGCAAGGTGCAATTCTGAAATTTTTTGCTTTTTCCTGCTCCTCTTAGAATGATAAAGAAGATTCAAAGAGAGTGAGATGCCAGCTCCTTTCATTCAGTCAGTACCTTCAATCATTTCTGGACGTTTTTCAATGGCAAAAATCAATGAATATTGTAAATGCACAAACAGTAATTTCTCCGCATTGCAAGGTGCAATTCTGAAATTTTTTGCTTTTTCCTGCTCCTCTTAGCATGATAAAGAAGATTCAAAGAGAGTGAGATGCCAGTTCCTTTCATTCAGTCAGTAGCTTCAAACATTTCTGGTATATGAATAACATGATGTTTTTCAATGGCAAAAATCAATGAATATTGTAAATGCACAAACAGTAATTTCTCCGCATTGCAAGGTGCAAGTCTGAAATTTTTTGCTTTTTCCTGCTCCTCTTAGCATGATAAAGAAGATTCAAAGAGAGTGAGATGCCAGCTACTTTCATTCAGTCAGTAGCTTCAATCATTTCTGGACGTTTTTCAATGGTAAAAATCAATGAATATTGTAAATGCACAAACAGTAATTTCTCCACATTGCAAGGTGCAATTCTGAAATTTTTTGCTTTATCCTGCTCCTCTTAGCATGATAAAGAAGATTCAAAGAGATTGAGATGCCAGCTCCTTTCATTCAGTCAGTAGCTTCAAACATTTCTGGTATATGAATAACATGATGTTTTTCAATGGCAAAAATCAATGAATATTGTAAATGCACAAACAGTAATTTCTCCGCATTGCAAGGTGCAATTCTGAAATTTTTTGCTTTTTCCTGCTCCTCTTAGCATGATAAAGAAGATTCAAAGAGAGTGAGATGCCAGCTCCTTTCATTCAGTCAGTAGCTTCAAACATTTCTGGTATATGAATAACATGATGTTTTTCAATGGCAAAAATCAATGAATATTGTAAATGCACAAACAGTAATTTCTCCGCATTGCAAGGTGCAAGTCTGAAATTTTTTGCTTTTTCCTGCTCCTCTTAGCATGATAAAGAAGATTCAAAGAGAGTGAGATGCCAGCTACTTTCATTCAGTCAGTAGCTTCAATCATTTCTGGACGTTTTTCAATGTTAAAAATCAATGAATATTGTAAATGCACAAACAGTAATTTCTCCACATTGCAAGGTGCAATTCTAAAATTTTTTGCTTTTTCCTGCTCCTCTTAGCATGATAAAGAAGATTCAAAGAGAGTGAGATGCCAGCTCCTTTCATTCAGTCAGTAGCTTCAAACATTTCTGGTATATGAATAACATGATGTTTTTCAATGGCAAAAATCAATGAATATTGTAAATGCACAAACAGTAATTTCTCCGCATTGCAAGGTGCAATTCTGAAATTTTTTGCTTTTTCCTGCTCCTCTTAGCATGATAAAGAAGATTCAAAGAGAGTGAGATGCCAGCTCCTTTCATTCAGTCAGTAGCTTCAAACATTTCTGGTATATGAATAACATGATGTTTTTCAATGGCAAAAATCAATGAATATTGTAAATGCACAAACAGTAATTTCTCCGCATTGCAAGGTGCAAGTCTGAAATTTTTTGCTTTTTCCTGCTCCTCTTAGCATGATAAAGAAAATTCAAAGAGAGTGAGATGCCAGCTACTTTCATTCAGTCAGTAGCTTCAATCATTTCTGGACGTTTTTCAATGGTAAAAATCAATGAATATTGTAAATGCACAAACAGTAATTTCTCCACATTGCAAGGTGCAATTCTGAAATTTTTTGCTTTTTCCTGCTCCTCTTAGCATGATAAAGAAGATTCAAAGAGAGTGAGATGCCAGCTCCTTTCATTCAGTCAGTAGCTTCAAACATTTCTGGTATATAAATAACATGATGTTTTTCAATGGCAAAAATCAATGAATATTGTAAATGCACAAACAGTAATTTCTCCGCATTGCAAGGTGCAATTCTGAAATTTTTTGCTTTTTCCTGTTCCTCTTAGCATGATAAAGAAGATTCAAAGAGAGTGAGATGCCAGCTCCTTTCATTCAGTCAGTAGCTTCAATCATTTCTGGACGTTTCTCAATGGCAAAAATCAATGAATATTGTAAATGCACAAACTGTAATTTCTCCGCATTGCAAGGTGCAATTCTGAAATTTTTTGCTTTTTCCTGCTCCTCTTAGCATGATAAAGAAGATTCAAAGAGAGTGAGATGCCAGCTCCTTTCATTCAGTCAGTAGCTTCAATCATTTCTGGACGTTTTTCAATGGCAAAAATCAATGAATATTGTAAATGCACAAACAGTAATTTCTCCGCATTGCAAGGTGCAATTCTGAAATTTTTTGCTTTTTCCTGCTCCTCTTAGCATGATAAAGAAGATTCAAAGAGAGTGAGATGCCAGCTCCTTTCATTCAGTCAGTACCTTCAATCATTTCTGGACGTTTTTCAATGGCAAAAATCAATGAATATTGTAAATGCACAAACAGTAATTTCTCCGCATTGCAAGGTGCAATTCTGAAATTTTTTGCTTTTTCCCGCTCCTCTTAGCATGATAAAGAAGATTCAAAGAGAGTGAGGTGCCAGCTCCTTTCATTCAGTCAGTAGCTTCAAACATTTCTGGTATATGAATTACATGTTTTTCAATGGCAAAAATCAATGAATATTGTAAATGCACAAACAGTAATTTCTCCGCATTGCAAGGTGCAATTCTGAAATTTTTTGCTTTTTCCTGCTCCTCTTAGCATGATAAAGAAGATTCAAAGAGAGTGAGATGCCAGCTCCTTTCATTCAGTCAGTAGCTTCAATCATTTCTGGACGTTTTTCAATGGCAAAAATCAATGAATATTGTAAATGCACAAACAGTAATTTCTCCGCATTGCAAGGTGCAATTCTGAAATTTTTTGCTTTTTCCTGCTCCTCTTAGCATGATAAAGAAGATTCAAAGAGAGTGAGATGCCAGCTCCTTTCATTCAGTCAGTAGCTTCAATCATTTCTGGACGTTTTTCAATGGCAAAAATCAATGAATATTGTAAATGCACAAAAAGTAATTTCTCCGCATTGCAAGGTGCAATTCTGAAATTTTTTGCTTTTTCCTGCTCCTCTTAGCATGATAAAGAAGATTCAAAGAGAGTGAGATGCCAGCTCCTTTCATTCAGTCAGTAGCTTCAAACATTTCTGGTATATGAATAACATGATGTTTTTCAATGGCAAAAATCAATGAATATTGTAAATGCACAAACAGTAATTTCTCCGCATTGCAAGGTGCAAGTCTGAAATTTTTTGCTTTTTCCTGCTCCTCTTAGCATGATAAAAAAGATTCAAAGAGAGTGAGATGGCAGCTACTTTCATTCAGTCAGTAGCTTCAATCATTTCTGGACGTTTTTCAATGGTAAAAATCAATGAATATTGTAAATGCACAAACAGTAATTTCTCCACATTGCAAGGTGCAATTCTGAAATTTTTTGCTTTTTCCTGCTCCTCTTAGCATGATAAAGAAGATTCAAAGAGAGTGAGATGCCAGCTCCTTTCATTCAGTCAGTAGCTTCAAACATTTCTGGTATATGAATAACATGATGTTTTTCAATGGCAAAAATCAATGAATATTGTAAATGCACAAACAGTAATTTCTCCGCATTGCAAGGTGCAATTCTGAAATTTCTTGCTTTTTCCTGCTCCTCTTAGCATGATAAAGAAGATTCAAAGAGAGTGAGATGCCAGCTCCTTTCATTCAGTCAGTAGCTTCAATCATTTCTGGTATATGAATAACATGATGTTTTTCAATGGCAAAAATCAATGAATATTGTAAATGCACAAACAGTAATTTCTCCGCATTGCAAGGTGCAATTCTGAAATTTTTTGCTTTTTCCTGCTCCTCTTAGCATGATAAAGAAGATTCAAAGAGAGTGAGATGCCAGCTCCTTTCATTCAGTCAGTAGCTTCAATCATTTCTGGACTTTTTTCAACGGCAAAAATCAATGAATATTGTAAATGCACAAACAGTAATTTCTCCGCATTGCAAGGTGCAATTCTGAAATTTTTTGCTTTTTCCTGCTCCTCTTAGCATGATAAAGAAGATTCAAAGAGAGTGAGATGCCAGCTCCTTTCATTCAGTCAGTAGCTTCAATCATTTCTGGACGTTTTTCAATGGCAAAAATCAATGTATATTGTAAATGCACAAACAGTAATTTCTCCGCATTGCAAGGTGCAATTCTGAAATTTTTTGCTTTTTCCTGCTCCTCTTAGCATGATAAAGAAGATTCAAAGAGAGTGAGATGCCAGCTCCTTTCATTCAGTCAGTAGCTTCAATCATTTCTGGACGTTTTTCAATGGCAAAAATCAATGTATATTGTAAATGCACAAACAGTAATTTCTCCGCATTGCAAGGTGCAATTCTGAAATTTTTTGCTTTTTCCTGCTCCTCTTAGCATGATAAAGAAGATTCAAAGAGAGTGAGATGCCAGCTCCTTTCATTCAGTCAGTAGCTTCAAACATTTCTGGTATATGAATAACATGATGTTTTTCAATGGCAAAAATCAATGAATTTTGTAAATGCACAAACAGCAATTTCTCCGCATTGCAAGGTGCAATTCTGAAATTTTTTGCTTTTTCCTGCTCCTCTTAGCATGATAAAGAAGATTCAAAGAGAGTGAGATGCCAGCTCCTTTCATTCAGTCAGTAGCTTCAATCATTTCTGGACGTTTTTCAATGGCAAAAATCAATGAATATTGTAAATGCACAAACAGTAATTTCTCCGCATTGCGAGGTGCAATTCTGAAATTTTTTGCTTTTTCCTGCTCCTCTTAGCATGATAAAGAAGATTCAAAGAGAGTGAGATGCCAGCTCCTTTCATTCAGTCAGTAGCTTCAATCATTTCTGGTATGTGAATAACATGATGTTTTTCAATGGCAAAAATCAATGAATATTGTAAATGCACAAACAGTAATTTCTCCGCATTGCAAGGTGCAATTCTGAAATGTTTTGCTTTTTCCTGCTCCTCTTAGCATGATAAAGAAGATTCAAAGAGAGTGAGATGCCAGCTCCTTTCATTCAGTCAGTAGCTTCAATCATTTCTGGTATATGAATAACATGATGTTTTTCAATGGCAAAAATCAATGAATATTGTAAATGCACAAACAGTAATTTATTCGCATTGCAAGGTGCAATTCTGAAATTTTTTGGTTTTTCCTGCTCCTCTTAGCATGATAAAGAAGATTCAAAGAGAGTGAGATGCCAGCTCCTTTCATTCAGTCAGTAGCTTCAAACATTTCTGGTATATGAATAACATGATGTTTTTCAATGGCAAAAATCAATGAATATTGTAAATGCACAAACAGTAATTTCTCCGCATTGCAAGGTGCAATTCTGAAATTTTTTGCCTTTTCCTGCTCCTCTTAGCATGATAAAGAAGATTCAAAGAGAGTGAGATGCCAGCTCCTTTCATTCAGTCAGTAGCTTCAATCATTTCTGGACGTTTTTCAATGGCAAAAATCAATTGATATTGTAAATGCACAAACAGTAATTTCTCCGCATTGCAAGGTGCAATTCTGAAATTTTTTGCTTTTTCCTGCTCCTCTTAGCATGATAAAGAAGATTCAAAGAGAGTGAGATTCCAGCTCCTTTCATTCAGTCAGTAGCTTCAAACTTTTCTGGTATATGAATAACATGATGTTTTTCAATGGCAAAAATCAATGAATATTGTAAATGCACAAACAGTAATTTCTCCGCATTGCAAGGTGCAATTCTGAAATTTTTTGCTTTTTCCTGCTCCTCTTAGCATGATAAAGAAGATTCAAAGAGAGTGAGATGCCAGCTCCTTTCATTCAGTCAGTAGCTTCAATCATTTCTGGACGTTTTTCAATGGCAAAAATCAATGAATATTGTAAATGCACAAACAGTAATTTCTCCGCATTGCAAGGTGCAATTCTGAAATTTTTTGCTTTTTCCTGCTCCTCTTAGCATGATAAAGAAGATTCAAAGAGAGTGAGATGCCAGCTCCTTTCATTCAGTCAGTAGCTTCAATCATTTCTGGTATATGAATAACATGATGTTTTTCAATGGCAAAAATCAATGAATATTGTAAATGCACAAACAGTAATTTCTCCGCATTGCAAGGTGCAATTCTGAAATTTTTTGCTTTTTCCTGCTCCTCTTAGCATGATAAAGAAGATTCAAAGAGAGTGAGATGCCAGCTCCTCTCATTCAGTCAGTAGCTTCAATCATTTCTGGACGTTTTTCAATGGCAAAAATCAATGAATATTGTAAATGCACAAACAGTAATTTCTCCGCATTGCAAGGTGCAATTCTGAAATTTTTTGCTTTTTCCTGCTCCTCTTAGCATGATAAAGAAGATTCAAAGAGAGTGACATGCCAGCTCCTTTCATTCAGTCAGTAGCTTCAAACATTTCTGGTATATGAATAACATGATGTTTTTCAATGGCAAAAATCAATGAATATTGTAAATGCACAAACAGTAATTTCTCCGCATTGCAAGGTGCAATTCTGAAATTTTTTGCTTTTTCCTGCTCCTCTTAGCATGATAAAGAAGATTCAAAGAGAGTGAGATGCCAGCTCCTTTCATTCAGTCAGTAGCTTCAATCATTTCTGGACGTTTTTCAATGGCAAAAATCAATGAATATTGTAAATGCACAAACAGTAATTTCTCCGCATTGCAACGTGCAATTCTGAAATTTTTTGCTTTTTCCTGCTCCTCTTAGCATGATAAAGAAGATTCAAAGAGAGTGAGATGCCAGCTCCTTTCATTCACTCAGTAGCTTCAATCATTTTTGGTATATGAATAACATGATGTTTTTCAATGGCAAAAATCAATGAATATTGTAAATGCACAAACAGTAATTTCTCCGCATTGCAAGGTGCAATTCTGAAATTTTTTGCTTTTTCCTGCTCCTCTTAGCATGATAAAGAAGATTCAAAGAGAGTGAGATGCCAGCTCCTTTCATTCAGTCAGTAGCTTCAATCATTTCTGGACGTTTTTCAACGGCAAAAATCAATGAATATTGTAAATGCACAAACAGTAATTTCTCCGCATTGCAAGGTGTAATTCTGAAATTTTTTGCTTTTTCCTGCTCCTCTTAGCATGATAAAGAAGATTCAAAGAGAGTGAGATGCCAGCTCCTTTCATTCAGTCGGTAGGTTCAATCATTTCTGGACGTTTTTCAATGGCAAAAATCAATGAATATTGTAAATGCACAAACAGTAATTTCTCCGCATTGCAAGGTGCAATTCTGAAATTTTTTGCTTTTTCCTGCTCCTATTAGCATGATAAAGAAGATTCAAAGAGAGTGAGATGCCAGCTCCTTTCATTCAGTCAGTAGCTTCAATCATTTCTGGACGTTTTTCAATGGCAAAAATCAATGAATATTGTAAATGCACAAACAGTAATTTCTCCGCATTGCAAGGTGCAATTCTGAAATTTTTTGCTTTTTCCTGCTCCTCTTAGCATGATAAAGAAGATTCAAAGAGAGTGAGATGCCAGCTCCTTTCATTCAGTCAGTAGCTTCAATCATTTCTGGACGTTTTTCAATGGCAAAAATCAATGTATATTGTAAATGCACAAACAGTAATTTCTCCGCATTGCAAGGTGCAATTCTGAAATTTTTTGCTTTTTCCTGCTCCTCTTAGCATGATAAAGAAGATTCAAAGAGAGTGAGATGCCAGCTCCTTTCATTCAGTCAGTAGCTTCAATCATTTCTGGACGTTTTTCAATGGCAAAAATCAATGTATATTGTAAATGCACAAACAGTAATTTCTCCGCATTGCAAGGTGCAATTCTGAAATTTTTTGCTTTTTCCTGCTCCTCTTAGCATGATAAAGAAGATTCAAAGAGAGTGAGATGCCAGCTCCTTTCATTCAGTCAGTAGCTTCAATCATTTCTGGACGTTTTTCAATGGCAAAAATCAATGAATATTGTAAATGCACAAACAGTAATTTCTCCGCATTGCAAGGTGCAATTCTGAAATTTTTTGCTTTTTCCTGCTCCTCTTAGCATGATAAAGAAGATTCAAAGAGAGTGAGATGCCAGCTCCTTTCATTCAGTCAGTAGCTTCAAACATTTCTGGTATATGAATAACATGATGTTTTTCAATGGCAAAAATCAATGAATTTTGTAAATGCACAAACAGCAATTTCTCCGCATTGCAAGGTGCAATTCTGAAATTTTTTGCTTTTTCCTGCTCCTCTTAGCATGATAAAGAAGATTCAAAGAGAGTGAGATGCCAGCTCCTTTCATTCAGTCAGTAGCTTCAATCATTTCTGGACGTTTTTCAATGGCAAAAATCAATGAATATTGTAAATGCACAAACAGTAATTTCTCCGCATTGCGAGGTGCAATTCTGAAATTTTTTGCTTTTTCCTGCTCCTCAGCATGATAAAGAAGATTCAAAGAGAGTGAGATGCCAGCTCCTTTCATTCAGTCAGTAGCTTCAATCATTTCTGGTATATGAATAACATGATGTTTTTCAATGGCAAAAATCAATGAATATTGTAAATGCACAAACAGTAATTTCTCCGCATTGCAAGGTGCAATTCTGAAATTTTTTGCTTTTTCCTGCTCCTCTTAGCATGATAAAGAAGATTCAAAGAGAGTGAGATGCCAGCTCCTTTCATTCAGTCAGTAGCTTCAATCATTTCTGGTATATGAATAACATGATGTTTTTCAATGGCAAAAATCAATGAATATTGTAAATGCACAAACAGTAATTTATTCGCATTGCAAGGTGCAATTCTGAAATTTTTTGCTTTTTCCTGCTCCTCTTAGCATGATAAAGAAGATTCAAAGAGAGTGAGATGCCAGCTCCTTTCATTCAGTCAGTAGCTTCAAACATTTCTGGTATATGAATAACATGATGTTTTTCAATGGCAAAAATCAATGAATATTGTAAATGCACAAACAGTAATTTCTCCGCATTGCAAGGTGCAATTCTGAAATTTTTTGCCTTTTCCTGCTCCTCTTAGCATGATAAAGAAGATTCAAAGAGAGTGAGATGCCAGCTCCTTTCATTCAGTCAGTAGCTTCAATCATTTCTGGACGTTTTTCAATGGCAAAAATCAATGAATATTGTAAATGCACAAACAGTAATTTATTCGCATTGCAAGGTGCAATTCTGAAATTTTTTGCTTTTTCCTGCTCCTCTTAGCATGATAAAGAAGATTCAAAGAGAGTGAGATGCCAGCTCCTTTCATTCAGTCAGTAGCTTCAAACATTTCTGGTATATGAATAACATGATGTTTTTCAATGGCAAAAATCAATGAATATTGTAAATGCACAAACAGTAATTTCTCCGCATTGCAAGGTGCAATTCTGAAATTTTTTGCTTTTTCCTGCTCCTCTTAGCATGATAAAGAATATTCAAAGAGAGTGAGATGCCAGCTCCTTTCATTCAGTCAGTAGCTTCAATCATTTCTGGACGTTTTTCAATGGCAAAAATCAATGAATATTGTAAATGCACAAACAGTAATTTCTCCGCATTGCAAGGTGCAATTCTGAAATTTTTTGCTTTTTCCTGCTCCTTTTAGCATGATAAAGAAGATTCAAAGAGAGTGACATGCCAGCTCCTTTCATTCAGTCAGTAGCTTCAAACATTTCTGGTATATGAATAACATGATGTTTTTCAATGGCAAAAATCAATGAATATTGTAAATGCACAAACAGTAATTTCTCCGCATTGCAAGGTGCAATTCTGAAATTTTTTGCTTTTTCCTGCTCCTCTTAGCATGATAAAGAAGATTCAAAGAGAGTGAGATGCCAGCTCCTTTCATTCAGTCAGTAGCTTCAATCATTTCTGGACGTTTTTCAATGGCAAAAATCAATGAATATTGTAAATGCACAAACAGTAATTTCTCCGCATTGCAACGTGCAATTCTGAAATTTTTTGCTTTTTCCTGCTCCTCTTAGCATGATAAAGAAGATTCAAAGAGAGTGAGATGCCAGCTCCTTTCATTCACTCAGTAGCTTCAATCATTTTTGGTATATGAATAACATGATGTTTTTCAATGGCAAAAATCAATGAATATTGTAAATGCACAAACAGTAATTTCTCCGCATTGCAAGGTGCAATTCTGAAATTTTTTGCTTTTTCCTGCTCCTCTTAGCATGATAAAGAAGATTCAAAGAGAGTGAGATGCCAGCTCCTTTCATTCAGTCAGTAGCTTCAATCATTTCTGGACGTTTTTCAACGGCAAAAATCAATGAATATTGTAAATGCACAAACAGTAATTTCTCCGCATTGCAAGGTGTAATTCTGAAATTTTTTGCTTTTTCCTGCTCCTCTTAGATTGATAAAGAAGATTCAAAGAGAGTGAGATGCCAGCTCCTTTCATTCAGTCGGTAGGTTCAATCATTTCTGGACGTTTTTCAATGGCAAAAATCAATGAATATTGTAAATGCACAAACAGTAATTTCTCCGCATTGCAAGGTGCAATTCTGAAATTTTTTGCTTTTTCCTGCTCCTATTAGCATGATAAAGAAGATTCAAAGAGAGTGAGATGCCAGCTCCTTTCATTCAGTCAGTAGCTTCAATCATTTCTGGACGTTTTTCAATGGCAAAAATCAATGAATATTGTAAATGCACAAACAGTAATTTCTCCGCATTGCAAGGTGCAATTCTGAAATTTTTTGCTTTTTCCTGCCCCTCTTAGCATGATAAAGAAGATTCAAAGAGAGTGAGATGCCAGCTCCTTTCATTCAGTCAGTAGCTTCAATCATTTCTGGACGTTTTTCAATGGCAAAAATCAATGTATATTGTAAATGCACAAACAGTAATTTCTCCGCATTGCAAGGTGCAATTCTGAAATTTTTTGCTTTTTCCTGCTCCTCTTAGCATGATAAAGAAGATTCAAAGAGAGTGAGATGCCAGCTCCTTTCATTCAGTCAGTAGCTTCAATCATTTCTGGACGTTTTTCAATGGCAAAAATCAATGTATATTGTAAATGCACAAACAGTAATTTCTCCGCATTGCAAGGTGCAATTCTGAAATTTTTTGCTTTTTCCTGCTCCTCTTAGCATGATAAAGAAGATTCAAAGAGAGTGAGATGCCAGCTCCTTTCATTCAGTCAGTAGCTTCAATCATTTCTGGACGTTTTTCAATGGCAAAAATCAATGAATATTGTAAATGCACAAACAGTAATTTCTCCGCATTGCAAGGTGCAATTCTGAAATTTTTTGCTTTTTCCTGCTCCTCTTAGCATGATAAAGAAGATTCAAAGAGAGTGAGATGCCAGCTCCTTTCATTCAGTCAGTAGCTTCAAACATTTCTGGTATATGAATAACATGATGTTTTTCAATGGCAAAAATCAATGAATTTTGTAAATGCACAAACAGCAATTTCTCCGCATTGCAAGGTGCAATTCTGAAATTTTTTGCTTTTTCCTGCTCCTCTTAGCATGATAAAGAAGATTCAAAGAGAGTGAGATGCCAGCTCCTTTCATTCAGTCAGTAGCTTCAATCATTTCTGGACGTTTTTCAATGGCAAAAATCAATGAATATTGTAAATGCACAAACAGTAATTTCTCCGCATTGCGAGGTGCAATTCTGAAATTTTTTGCTTTTTCCTGCTCCTCAGCATGATAAAGAAGATTCAAAGAGAGTGAGATGCCAGCTCCTTTCATTCAGTCAGTAGCTTCAATCATTTCTGGTATATGAATAACATGATGTTTTTCAATGGCAAAAATCAATGAATATTGTAAATGCACAAACAGTAATTTCTCCGCATTGCAAGGTGCAATTCTGAAATTTTTTGCTTTTTCCTGCTCCTCTTAGCATGATAAAGAAGATTCAAAGAGAGTGAGATGCCAGCTCCTTTCATTCAGTCAGTAGCTTCAATCATTTCTGGTATATGAATAACATGATGTTTTTCAATGGCAAAAATCAATGAATATTGTAAATGCACAAACAGTAATTTATTCGCATTGCAAGGTGCAATTCTGAAATTTTTTGCTTTTTCCTGCTCCTCTTAGCATGATAAAGAAGATTCAAAGAGAGTGAGATGCCAGCTCCTTTCATTCAGTCAGTAGCTTCAAACATTTCTGGTATATGAATAACATGATGTTTTTCAATGGCAAAAATCAATGAATATTGTAAATGCACAAACAGTAATTTCTCCGCATTGCAAGGTGCAATTCTGAAATTTTTTGCCTTTTCCTGCTCCTCTTAGCATGATAAAGAAGATTCAAAGAGAGTGAGATGCCAGCTCCTTTCATTCAGTCAGTAGCTTCAATCATTTCTGGACGTTTTTCAATGGCAAAAATCAATGAATATTGTAAATGCACAAACAGTAATTTATTCGCATTGCAAGGTGCAATTCTGAAATTTTTTGCTTTTTCCTGCTCCTCTTAGCATGATAAAGAAGATTCAAAGAGAGTGAGATGCCAGCTCCTTTCATTCAGTCAGTAGCTTCAAACATTTCTGGTATATGAATAACATGATGTTTTTCAATGGCAAAAATCAATGAATATTGTAAATGCACAAACAGTAATTTCTCCGCATTGCAAGGTGCAATTCTGAAATTTTTTGCTTTTTCCTGCTCCTCTTAGCATGATAAAGAATATTCAAAGAGAGTGAGATGCCAGCTCCTTTCATTCAGTCAGTAGCTTCAATCATTTCTGGACGTTTTTCAATGGCAAAAATCAATGAATATTGTAAATGCACAAACAGTAATTTCTCCGCATTGCAAGGTGCAATTCTGAAATTTTTTGCTTTTTCCTGCTCCTTTTAGCATGATAAAGAAGATTCAAAGAGAGTGACATGCCAGCTCCTTTCATTCAGTCAGTAGCTTCAAACATTTCTGGTATATGAATAACATGATGTTTTTCAATGGCAAAAATCAATGAATATTGTAAATGCACAAACAGTAATTTCTCCGCATTGCAAGGAGCAATTCTGAAATTTTTTGCATTTTCCTGCTCCTCTTAGCATGATAAAGAAGATTCAAAGAGAGTGAGATGCCAGCTCCTTTCATTCAGTCAGTAGCTTCAATCATTTCTGGACGTTTTTCAATGGCAAAAATCAATGAATATTGTAAATGCACAAACAGTAATTTCTCCGCATTGCAAGGTGCAATTCTGAAATTTTTTGCTTTTTCCTGCTCCTCTTAGCATGATAAAGAAGATTCAAAGAGAGTGAGATGCCAGCTCCTTTCATTCAGTCAGTAGCTTCAAACATTTCTGGACGTTTTTCAATGGCAAAAATCAATGAATATTGTAAATGCACAAACAGTAATTTCTCCGCATTGCAAGGTGCAATTCTGAAATTTTTTGCTTTTTCCTGCTCCTCTTAGCATGATAAAGAAGATTCAAAGAGAGTGAGATGCCAGCTCCTTTCATTCAGTCAGTAGCTTCAATCATTTCTGGTATATGAATAACATGATGTTTAACAATGGCAAAAATCAATGAATATTGTAAATGCACAAACAGTAATTTCTCCGCATTGCAAGGTGCAATTCTGAAATTTTTTGCTTTTTCCTGCTCCTCTTAGCATGATAAAGAAGATTCAAAGAGAGTGAGATGCCAGCTCCTTTCATTCAGTCAGTAGCTTCAATCATTTCTGGATGTTTTTCAATGGCAAAAATCAATGAATATTGTAAATGCACAAACAGTAATTTCTCCGCATTGCAAGGTGCAATTCTGAAATTTTTTGCTTTTTCCTGCTCCTCTTAGCATGATAAAGAAGATTCAAAGAGAGTGAGATGCCAGCTCCTTTCATTCAGTCAGTAGCTTCAATCATTTCTGGACGTTTTTCAACGGCAAAAATCAATGAATATTGTAAATGCACAAACAGTAATTTCTCCGCATTGCAAGGTGCAATTCTGAAATTTTTTGCTTTTTCCTGCTCCTCTTAGCATGATAAAGAAGATTCAAAGAGAGTGAGATGCCAGCTCCTTTCATTCAGTCAGTAGCTTCAATCATTTCTGGACGTTTTTCAATGGCAAAAATCAATGAATATTGTAAATGCACAAACAGTAATTTCTCCGCATTGCAAGGTGCAATTCTGAAATTTTTTGCTTTTTCCTGCTCCTCTTAGCATGATAAAGAAGATTCAAACAGAGTGAGATGCCAGCTCCTTTCATTCAGTCAGTAGCTTCAATCATTTCTGGACGTTTTTCAATGGCAAAAATCAATGAATATTGTAAATGCACAAACAGTAATTTCTCCGTATTGCAAGGTGCAATTCTGAAATTTTTTGCTTTTTCCTGCTCCTCTTAGCATGATAAAGAAGATTCAAAGAGAGTGAGATGCCAGCTCCTTTCATTCAGTCAGTAGCTTCAATCATTTCTGGACGTTTTTCAATGGCAAAAATCAATGAATATTGTAAATGCACAAGCAGTAATTTCTCCGCATTGCAAGGTGCAATTCTGAAATTTTTTGCTTTTTCCTGCTCCTCTTAGCATGATAAAGAAGATTCAAAGAGACTGAGATGCCAGCTCCTTTCATTCAGTCAGTAGCTTCAATCATTTCTGGACGTTTTTCAATGGCAAAAATCAATGAATATTGTAAATGCACAAACAGTAATTTCTCCGCATTGCAAGGTGCAATTCTGAAATTTTTTACTTTTTCCTGCTCCTCTTAGCATGAAAAAGAAGATTCAAAGAGAGTGAGATGCCAGCTCCTTTCATTCAGTCAGTAGCTTCAATCATTTCTGGTATATGAATAACATGATGTTTTTCAATGGCAAAAATCAATGAATATTGTAAATGCACAAACAGTAATTTCTCCGCATTGCAAGGTGCAATTCTGAAATTTTTTGCTTTTTCCTGCTCCTCTTAGCATGATAAAGAAGATTCAAAGAGAGTGAGATGCCAGCTCCTTTCATTCAGTCAGTAGCTTCAATCATTTCTGGACGTTTTTCAATGGCAAAAATCAATGAATATTGTAAATGCACAAACAGTAATTTCTCCGCATTGCAAGGTGCAATTCTGAAATTTTTTGCTTTTTCCTGCTCCTCTTAGCATGATAAAGAAGATTCAAAGAGAGTGAGATGCCAGCTCCTTTCATTCAGTCAGTAGCTTCAATCATTTCTGGTATATGAATAACATGATGTTTTTCAATGGCAAAAATCAATGAATATTGTAAATGCACAAACAGTAATTTCTCCGCATTGCAAGGTGCAATTCTGAAATTTTTTGCTTTTTCCTGCTCCTCTTAGCATGATAAAGAAGATTCAAAGAGAGTGAGATGCCAGCTCCTTTCATTCAGTCAGTAGCTTCAAACATTTCTGGACGTTTTTCAATGGCAAAAATCAATGAATATTGTAAATGCACAAACAGTAATTTCTCCGCATTGCAAGGTGCAATTCTGAAATTTTTTGCTTTTTCCTGCTCCTCTTAGCATGATAAAGAAGATTCAAAGAGAGTGAGATGCCAGCTCCTTTCATTCAGTCAGTAGCTTCAATCATTTCTGGTATATGAATAACATGATGTTTAACAATGGCAAAAATCAATGAATATTGTAAATGCACAAACAGTAATTTCTCCGCATTGCAAGGTGCAATTCTGAAATTTTTTGCTTTTTCCTGCTCCTCTTAGCATGATAAAGAAGATTCAAAGAGAGTGAGATGCCAGCTCCTTTCATTCAGTCAGTAGCTTCAATCATTTCTGGATGTTTTTCAATGGCAAAAATCAATGAATATTGTAAATGCACAAACAGTAATTTCTCCGCATTGCAAGGTGCAATTCTGAAATTTTTTGCTTTTTCCTGCTCCTCTTAGCATGATAAAGAAGATTCAAAGAGAGTGAGATGCCAGCTCCTTTCATTCAGTCAGTAGCTTCAATCATTTCTGGACGTTTTTCAACGGCAAAAATCAATGAATATTGTAAATGCACAAACAGTAATTTCTCCGCATTGCAAGGTGCAATTCTGAAATTTTTTGCTTTTTCCTGCTCCTCTTAGCATGATAAAGAAGATTCAAAGAGAGTGAGATGCCAGCTCCTTTCATTCAGTCAGTAGCTTCAATCATTTCTGGACGTTTTTCAATGGCAAAAATCAATGAATATTGTAAATGCACAAACAGTAATTTCTCCGCATTGCAAGGTGCAATTCTGAAATTTTTTGATTTTTCCTGCTCCTCTTAGCATGATAAAGAAGATTCAAAGAGAGTGAGATGCCAGCTCCTTTCATTCAGTCAGTAGCTTCAATCATTTCTGGACGTTTTTCAATGGCAAAAATCAATGAATATTGTAAATGCACAAACAGTAATTTCTCCGTATTGCAAGGTGCAATTCTGAAATTTTTTGCTTTTTCCTGCTCCTCTTAGCATGATAAAGAAGATTCAAAGAGAGTGAGATGCCAGCTCCTTTCATTCAGTCAGTAGCTTCAATCATTTCTGGACGTTTTTCAATGGCAAAAATCAATGAATATTGTAAATGCACAAGCAGTAATTTCTCCGCATTGCAAGGTGCAATTCTGAAATTTTTTGCTTTTTCCTGCTCCTCTTAGCATGATAAAGAAGATTCAAAGAGACTGAGATGCCAGCTCCTTTCATTCAGTCAGTAGCTTCAATCATTTCTGGACGTTTTTCAATGGCAAAAATCAATGAATATTGTAAATGCACAAACAGTAATTTCTCCGCATTGCAAGGTGCAATTCTGAAATTTTTTACTTTTTCCTGCTCCTCTTAGCATGAAAAAGAAGATTCAAAGAGAGTGAGATGCCAGCTCCTTTCATTCAGTCAGTAGCTTCAATCATTTCTGGTATATGAATAACATGATGTTTTTCAATGGCAAAAATCAATGAATATTGTAAATGCACAAACAGTAATTTCTCCGCATTGCAAGGTGCAATTCTGAATTTTTTTGCTTTTTCCTGCTCCTCTTAGCATGATAAAGAAGATTCAAAGAGAGTGAGATGCCAGCTCCTTTCATTCAGTCAGTAGCTTCAATCATTTCTGGACGTTTTTCAATGGCAAAAATCAATGAATATTGTAAATGCACAAACAGTAATTTCTCCGCATTGCAAGGTGCAATTCTGAAATTTTTTGCTTTTTCCTGCTCCTCTTAGCATGATAAAGAAGATTCAAAGAGAGTGAGATGCCAGCTCCTTTCATTCAGTCAGTAGCTTCAATCATTTCTGGTATATGAATAACATGATGTTTTTCAATGGCAAAAATCAATGAATATTGTAAATGCACAAACAGTAATTTCTCCGCATTGCAAGGTGCAATTCTGAAATTTTTTGCTTTTTCCTGCTCCTCTTAGCATGATAAAGAAGATTCAAAGAGAGTGAGATGCCAGCTCCTTTCATTCAGTCAGTAGCTTCAATCATTTCTGGTATATGAATAACATGATGTTTTTCAATGGCAAAAATCAATGAATATTGTAAATGCACAAACAGTAATTTCTCCGCATTGCAAGGTGCAATTCTGAAATTTTTTGCCTTTTCCTGCTCCTCTTAGCATGATAAAGAAGATTCAAAGAGAGTGAGATGCCAGCTCCTTTCATTCAGTCAGTAGCTTCAATCATTTCTGGACGTTTTTCAATGGCAAAAATCAATGAATATTGTAAATGCACAAACAGTAATTTCTCCGCATTGCAAGGTGCAATTCTGAAATTTTTTGCTTTTTCCTGCTCCTCTTAGCATGATAAAGAAGATTCAAAGAGAGTGAGATGCCAGCTCCTTTCATTCAGTCAGTAGCTTCAAACATTTCTGGTATATGAATAACATGATGTTTTTCAATGGCAAAAATCAATGAATATTGTAAATGCACAAACAGTAATTTCTCCACATTGCAAGGTGCAATTCTGAAATTTTTTGCCTTTTCCTGCTCCTCTTAGCATGATAAAGAAGATTCAAAGAGAGTGAGATGCCAGCTCCTTTCATTCAGTCAGTAGCTTCAATCATTTCTGGACGTTTTTCAATGGCAAAAATCAATGAATATTGTAAATGCACAAACAGTAATTTCTCCGCATTGCAAGGTGCAATTCTGAAATTTTTTGCTTTTTCCTGCTCCTCTTAGCATGATAAAGAAGATTCAAAGAGAGTGAGATGCCAGCTCCTTTCATTCAGTCAGTAGCTTCAAACATTTCTGGTATATGAATAACATGATGTTTTTCAATGGCAAAAATCAATGAATATTGTAAATGCACAAACAGTAATTTCTCCGCATTGCAAGGTGCAATTCTGAAATTTTTTGCTTTTTCCTGCTCCTCTTAGCATGATAAAGAAGATTCAAAGAGAGTGAGATGCCAGCTCCTTTCATTCAGTCAGTAGCTTCAATCATTTCTGGACGTTTTTCAATGGCAAAAATCAATGAATATTGTAAATGCACAAACAGTAATTTCTCCGCATTGCAAGGTGCAATTCTGAAATTTTTTGCTTTTTCCTGCTCCTCTTAGCATGATAAAGAAGATTCAAAGAGAGTGAGATGCCAGCTCCTTTCATTCAGTCAGTATCTTCAATCATTTCTGGTATATGAATAACATGATGTTTTTCAATGGCAAAAATAAATGAATATTGTAAATGCACAAACAGTAATTTCTCCGCATTGCAAGGTGCAATTCTGAAATTTTTTGCTTTTTCCTGCTCCTCTTAGCATGATAAAGAAGATTCAAAGAGAGTGAGATGCCAGCTCCTTTCATTCAGTCAGTAGCTTCAATCATTTCTGGTATATGAATAACATGATGTTTTTCAATGGCAAAAATCAATGAATATTGTAAATGCACAAACAGTAATTTCTCCGCATTGCAAGGTGCAATTCTAAAATTTTTTGCCTTTTCCTGCTCCTCTTAGCATGATAAAGAAGATTCAAAGAGAGTGAGATGCCAGCTCCTTTCATTCAGTCAGTAGCTTCAATCATTTCTGGACGTTTTTCAATGGCAAAAATCAATGAATATTGTAAATGCACAAACAGTAATTTCTCCGCATTGCAAGGTGCAATTCTGAAATTTTTTGCTTTTTCCTGCTCCTCTTAGCATGAAAAAGAAGATTCAAAGAGAGTGAGATGCCAGCTCCTTTCATTCAGTCAGTAGCTTCAAACATTTCTGGTATATGAATAACATGATGTTTTTCAATGGCAAAAATCAATGAATATTGTAAATGCACAAATAGTAATTTCTCCGCATTGCAAGGTGCAATTCTGAAATTTTTTGCTTTTTCCTGCTCCTCTTAGCATGATAAAGAAGATTCAAAGAGAGTGAGATGCCAGCTCCTTTCATTCAGTCAGTAGCTTCAATCATTTCTGGACGTTTTTCAATGGCAAAAATCAATGAATATTGTAAATGCACAAACAGTAATTTCTCCGCATTGCAAGGTGCAATTCTGAAATTTTTTGCTTTTTCCTGCTCCTCTTAGCATGATAAAGAAGATTCAAAGAGAGTGAGATGCCAGCTCCTTTCATTCAGTCAGTAGCTTCAATCATTTCTGGTATATGAATAACATGATGTTTTTCAATGGCAAAAATAAATGAATATTGTAAATGCACAAACAGTAATTTCTCCGCATTGCAAGGTGCAATTCTGAAATTTTTTGTTTTTCCTGCTCCTCTTAGCATGATAAAGAAGATTCAAAGAGAGTGAGATGCCAGCTCCTTTCATTCAGTCAGTAGCTTCAATCATTTCTGGTATATGAATAACATGATGTTTTTCAATGGCAAAAATCAATGAATATTGTAAATGCACAAACAGTAATTTCTCCGCATTGCAAGGTGCAATTCTGAAATTTTTTGCCTTTTCCTGCTCCTCTTAGCATGATAAAGAAGATTCAAAGAGAGTGAGATGCCAGCTCCTTTCATTCAGTCAGTAGCTTCAATCATTTCTGGATGTTTTTCAATGGCAAAAATCAATGAATATTGTAAATGCACAAACAGTAATTTCTCCGCATTGCAAGGTGCAATTCTGAAATTTTTTGCTTTTTCCTGCTCCTCTTAGCATGATAAAGAAGATTCAAAGAGAGTGAGATGCCAGCTCCTTTCATTCAGTCAGTAGCTTCAATCATTTCTGGACGTTTTTCAATGGCAAAAATCAATGAATATTGTAAATGCACAAACAGTAATTTCTCCGCATTGCAAGGTGCAATTCTGAAATTTTTTGCTTTTTTCTGCTCCTCTTAGCATGATAAAGAAGATTCAAAGAGAGTGAGATGCCAGCTCCTTTCATTCAGTCAGTAGCTTCAATCATTTCTGGTATATGAATAACATGATGTTTTTCAATGGCAAAAATCAATGAATATTGTAAATGCACAAACAGTAATTTCTCCGCATTGCAAGGTGCAATTCTGAAATTTTTTGCTTTTTCCTGCTCCTCTTAGCATGATAAAGAAGATTCAAAGAGAGTGAGATGCCAGCTCCTTTCATTCAGTCAGTAGCTTCAATCATTTCTGGACGTTTTTCAATGGCAAAAATCAATGAATATTGTAAATGCACAAACAGTAATTTCTCCGCATTGCAAGGTGCAATTCTGAAATTTTTTGCTTTTTCCTGCTCCTCTTAGCATGATAAAGAAGATTCAAAGAGAGTGAGATGCCAGCTCCTTTCATTCAGTCAGTAGCTTCAATCATTTCTGGTATATGAATAACATGATGTTTTTCAATGGCAAAAATCAATGAATATTGTAAATGCACAAACAGTAATTTCTCCGCATTGCAAGGTGCAATTCTGAAATTTTTTGCTTTTTCCTGCTCCTCTTAGCATGATAAAGAAGATTCAAAGAGAGTGAGATGCCAGCTCCTTTAATTCAGTCAGTAGCTTCAATCATTTCTGGACGTTTTTCAATGGCAAAAATCAATGAATATTGTAAATGCACAAACAGTAATTTCTCCGCATTGCAAGGTGCAATTCTGAAATTTTTTGCTTTTTCCTGCTCCTCTTAGCATGATAAAGAAGATTCAAAGAGAGTGAGATGCCAGCTCCTTTCATTCAGTCAGTAGCTTCAAACATTTCTGGAATATGAATAACATGATGTTTTTCAATGGCAAAAATCAATGAATATTGTAAATGCACAAACAGTAATTTCTCCGCATTGCAAGGTGCAATTCTGAAATTTTTTGCTTTTTCCTGCTCCTCTTAGCATGATAAAGAAGATTCAAAGAGAGTGAGATGCCAGCTCCTTTCATTCAGTCAGTAGCTTCAATCATTTCTGGACGTTTTTCAATGGCAAAAATCAATGAATATTGTAAATGCACAAACAGTAATTTCTCCGCATTGCAAGGTGCAATTCTGAAATTTTTTGCTTTTTCCTGCTCCTCTTAGCATGATAAAGAAGATTCAAAGAGAATGAGATGCCAGCTCCTTTCATTCAGTCAGTAGCTTCAATCATTTCTGGACGTTTTTCAACGGCAAAAATCAATGAATATTGTAAATGCACAAACAGTAATTTCTCCGCATTGCAAGGTGCAATTCTGAAATTTTTTGCTTTTTCCTGCTCCTCTTAGCATGATAAAGAAGATTCAAAGAGAGTGAGATGCCAGCTCCTTTCATTCAGTCAGTAGCTTCAATCATTTCTGGACGTTTTTCAATAGCAAAAATCAATGAATATTGTAAATGCACAAACAGTAATTTCTCCGCATTGCAAGGTGCAATTCTGAAATTTTTTGCTTTTTCCTGCTCCTCTTAGCATGATAAAGAAGATTCAAAGAGAGTGAGATGCCAGCTCCTTTAATTCAGTCAGTAGCTTCAATCATTTCTGGACGTTTTTCAATGGCAAAAATCAATGAATATTGTAAATGCACAAACAGTAATTTCTCCGCATTGCAAGGTGCAATTCTGAAATTTTTTGCTTTTTCCTGCTCCTCTTAGCATGATAAAGAAGATTCAAAGAGAGTGAGATGCCAGCTCCTTTCATTCAGTCAGTAGCTTCAAACATTTCTGGAATATGAATAACATGATGTTTTTCAATGGCAAAAATCAATGAATATTGTAAATGCACAAACAGTAATTTCTCCGCATTGCAAGGTGCAATTCTGAAATTTTTTGCTTTTTCCTGCTCCTCTTAGCATGATAAAGAAGATTCAAAGAGAGTGAGATGCCAGCTCCTTTCATTCAGTCAGTAGCTTCAATCATTTCTGGACGTTTTTCAATGGCAAAAATCAATGAATATTGTAAATGCACAAACAGTAATTTCTCCGCATTGCAAGGTGCAATTCTGAAATTTTTTGCTTTTTCCTGCTCCTCTTAGCATGATAAAGAAGATTCAAAGAGAATGAGATGCCAGCTCCTTTTCTTTCAGTCAGTAGCTTCAATCATTTCTGGACGTTTTTCAACGGCAAAAATCAATGAATATTGTAAATGCACAAACAGTAATTTCTCCGCATTGCAAGGTGCAATTCTGAAATTTTTTGCTTTTTCCTGCTCCTCTTAGCATGATAAAGAAGATTCAAAGAGAGTGAGATGCCAGCTCCTTTCATTCAGTCAGTAGCTTCAATCATTTCTGGACGTTTTTCAATAGCAAAAATCAATGAATATTGTAAATGCACAAACAGTAATTTCTCCGCATTGCAAGGTGCAATTCTGAAATTTTTTGCTTTTTCCTGCTCCTCTTAGCATGATAAAGAAGATTCAAAGAGAGTGAGATGCCAGCTCCTTTCATTCAGTCAGTAGCTTTAATCATTTCTGGACGTTTTTCAATGGCAAAAATCAATGAATATTGTAAATGCACAAACAGTAATTTCTCCGCATTGCAAGGTGCAATTCTGAAATTTTTTGCTTTTTCCTGCTCCTCTTAGCATGATAAAGAAGACTCAAAGAGAGTGAGATGCCAGCTCCTTTCATTCAGTCAGTAGCTTCAATCATTTCTGGACGTTTTTCAATGGCAAAAATCAATGAATATTGTAAATGCACAAGCAGTAATTTCTCCGCATTGCAAGGTGCAATTCTGAAATTTTTTGCTTTTTCCTGCTCCTCTTAGCATGATAAAGAAGATTCAAAGAGAGTGAGATGCCAGCTCCTTTCATTCAGTCAGTAGCTTCAATCATTTCTGGACGTTTTTCAATGGCAAAAATCAATGAATATTGTAAATGCACAAACAGTAATTTCTCCGCATTGCAAGGTGCAATTCTGAAATGTTTTGCTTTTTCCTGCTCCTCTTAGCATGAAAAAGAAGATTCAAAGAGCGTGAGATGCCAGCTCCTTTCATTCAGTCAGTAGCTTCAATCATTTCTGGTATATGAATAACATGATGTTTTTCAATGGCAAAAATCAATGAATATTGTAAATGCACAAACAGTAATTTCTCCGCATTGGAAGGTGCAATTCTGAATTTTTTTGCTTTTTCCTGCTCCTCTTAGCATGATAAAGAAGATTCAAAGAGAGTGAGATGCCAGCTCCTTTCATTCAGTCAGTAGCTTCAATCATTTCTGGACGTTTTTCAATGGCAAAAATCAATGAATATTGTAAATGCACAAACAGTAATTTCTCCGCATTGCATGGTGCAATTCTGAAATTTTTTGCTTTTTCCTGCTCCTCTTAGCATGATAAAGAAGATTCAAAGAGAGTGAGATGCCAGCTCCTTTCATTCAGTCAGTAGCTTCAAACATTTCTGGTATATGAATAACATGATGTTTTTCAATGGCAAAAATCAATGAATATTGTAAATGCACAAACAGTAATTTCTTCGCATTGCAAGGTGCAATTCTGAAATTTTTTGCTTTTTCCTGCTCCTCTTAGCATGATAAAGAAGATTCAAAGAGAGTGAGATGCCAGCTCCTTTCATTCAGTCAGTAGCTTCAAACATTTCTGGTATATGAATAACATGATGTTTTTCAATGGCAAAAATCAATGAATATTGTAAATGCACAAACAGTAATTTCTCCGCATTGCAAGGTGCAATTCTGAAATTTTTGCTTTTTCCTGCTCCTCTTAGCATGATAAAGAAGATTCAAAGAGAGTGAGATGCCAGCTCCTTTCATTCAGTCAGTAGCTTCAATCATTTCTGGACGTTTTTCAATGGCAAAAATCAATGAATATTGTAAATGCACAAACAGTAATTTCTCCGCATTGCAAGGTGCAATTCTGAAATTTTTTGCTTTTTCCTGCTCCTCTTAGCATGATAAAGAAGATTCAAAGAGAGTGAGATGCCAGCTCCTTTCATTCAGTCAGTAGCTTCAATCATTTCTGGACGTTTTTCAATGGCAAAAATCAATGAATATTGTAAATGCACAAACAGTAATTTCTCCGCATTGCAAGGTGCAATTCTGAAATTTTTTGCTTTTTCCTGCTCCTCTTAGCATGATAAAGAAGATTCAAAGAGAGTGAGATGCCAGCTCCTTTCATTCAGTCAGTAGCTTCAATCATTTCTGGTATATGAATAACATGATGTTTTTCAATGGCAAAAATTAATGAATATTGTAAATGCACAAACAGTAATATCTCCGCATTGCAAGGTGCAATTCTGAAATTTTTTGCTTTTTCCTGCTCCTCTTAGCATGATAAAGAAGATTCAAAGAGAGTGAGATGCCAGCTCCTTTCATTCAGTCAGTAGCTTCAATCATTTCTGGACGTTTTTCAATGGCAAAAATCAATGAATATTGTAAATGCACAAACAGTAATTTCTCCGCATTGAAGGTGCAATTCTGAAATTTTTTGCTTTTTCCTGCTCCTCTTAGCATGATAAAGAAGATTCAAAGAGAGTGAGATGCCAGCTCCTTTCATTCAGTCAGTAGCTTCAAACATTTCTGGTATATGAATAACATGATGTTTTTCAATGGCAAAAATCAATGAATATTGTAAATGCACAAACAGTAATTTCTCCGCATTGCAAGGTGCAATTCTGAAATTTTTGCTTTTTCCTGCTCCTCTTAGCATGATAAAGAAGATTCAAAGAGAGTGAGATGCCAGCTCCTTTCATTCAGTCAGTAGCTTCAATCATTTCTGGACGTTTTTCAATGGCAAAAATCAATGAATATTGTAAATGCACAAACAGTAATTTCTCCGCATTGCAAGGTGCAATTCTGAAATTTTTTGCTTTTTCCTGCTCCTCTTAGCATGATAAAGAAGATTCAAAGAGAGTGAGATGCCAGCTCCTTTCATTCAGTCAGTAGCTTCAATCATTTCTGGACGTTTTTCAATGGCAAAAATCAATGAATATTGTAAATGCACAAACAGTAATTTCTCCGCATTGCAAGGTGCAATTCTGAAATTTTTTGCTTTTTCCTGCTCCTCTTAGCATGATAAAGAAGATTCAAAGAGAGTGAGATGCCAGCTCCTTTCATTCAGTCAGTAGCTTCAATCATTTCTGGTATATGAATAACATGATGTTTTTCAATGGCAAAAATTAATGAATATTGTAAATGCACAAACAGTAATATCTCCGCATTGCAAGGTGCAATTCTGAAATTTTTTGCTTTTTCCTGCTCCTCTTAGCATGATAAAGAAGATTCAAAGAGAGTGAGATGCCAGCTCCTTTCATTCAGTCAGTAGCTTCAATCATTTCTGGACGTTTTTCAATGGCAAAAATCAATGAATATTGTAAATGCACAAACAGTAATTTCTCCGCATTGAAGGTGCAATTCTGAAATTTTTTGCTTTTTCCTGCTCCTCTTAGCATGATAAAGAAGATTCAAAGAGAGTGAGATGCCAGCTCCTTTCATTCAGTCAGTAGCTTCAAACATTTCTGGTATATGAATAACATGATGTTTTTCAATGGCAAAAATCAATGAATATTGTAAATGCACAAACAGTAATTTCTCCGCATTGCAAGGTGCAATTCTGAAATTTTTTGCTTTTTCCTGCTCCTCTTAGCATGATAAAGAAGATTCAAAGAGAGTGAGATGAGAGCTCCTTTCATTCAGTCAGTAGCTTCAATCATTTCTGGACATTTTTCAATGGCAAAAATCAATGAATATTGTAAATGCACAAACAGTAATTTCTCCGCATTGCAAGGTGCAATTCTGAAATTTTTTGCTTTTTCCTGCTCCTCTTAGCATGATAAAGAAGATTCAAAGAGAGTGAGATGCCAGCTCCTTTCATTCAGTCAGTAGCTTCAAACATTTCTGGAATATGAATAACATGATGTTTTTCAATGGCAAAAATCAATGAATATTGTAAATGCACAAACAGTAATTTCTCCGCATTGCAAGGTGCAATTCTGAAATTTTTTGCTTTTTCCTGCTCCTCTTAGCATGATAAAGAAGATTCAAAGAGAGTGAGATGCCAGCTCCTTTCATTCAGTCAGTAGCTTCAATCATTTCTGGACGTTTTTCAATGGCAAAAATCAATGAATATTGTAAATGCACAAACAGTAATTTCTCCGCATTGCAAGGTGCAATTCTGAAATTTTTTGCTTTTTCCTGCTCCTCTTAGCGTGATAAAGAAGATTCAAAGAGAATGAGATGCCAGCTCCTTTCATTCAGTCAGTAGCTTCAATCATTTCTGGACGTTTTTCAACGGCAAAAATCAATGAATATTGTAAATGCACAAACAGTAATTTCTCCGCATTGCAAGGTGCAATTCTGAAATTTTTTGCTTTTTCCTGCTCCTCTTAGCATGATAAAGAAGATTCAAAGAGAGTGAGATGCCAGCTCCTTTCATTCAGTCAGTAGCTTCAATCATTTCTGGACGTTTTTCAATAGCAAAAATCAATGAATATTGTAAATGCACAAACAGTAATTTCTCCGCATTGCAAGGTGCAATTCTGAAATTTTTTGCTTTTTCCTGCTCCTCTTAGCATGATAAAGAAGATTCAGAGTGAGATGCCAGCTCCTTTCATTCAGTCAGTAGCTTTAATCATTTCTGGACGTTTTTCAATGGCAAAAATCAATGAATATTGTAAATGCACAAACAGTAATTTCTCCGCATTGCAAGGTGCAATTCTGAAATTTTTTGCTTTTTCCTGCTCCTCTTAGCATGATAAAGAAGACTCAAAGAGAGTGAGATGCCAGCTCCTTTCATTCAGTCAGTAGCTTCAATCATTTCTGGACGTTTTTCAATGGCAAAAATCAATGAATATTGTAAATGCACAAGCAGTAATTTCTCCGCATTGCAAGGTGCAATTCTGAAATTTTTTGCTTTTTCCTGCTCCTCTTAGCATGATAAAGAAGATTCAAAGAGAGTGAGATGCCAGCTCCTTTCATTCAGTCAGTAGCTTCAATCATTTCTGGACGTTTTTCAATGGCAAAAATCAATGAATATTGTAAATGCACAAACAGTAATTTCTCCGCATTGCAAGGTGCAATTCTGAAATGTTTTGCTTTTTCCTGCTCCTCTTAGCATGAAAAAGAAGATTCAAAGAGCGTGAGATGCCAGCTCCTTTCATTCAGTCAGTAGCTTCAATCATTTCTGGTATATGAATAACATGATGTTTTTCAATGGCAAAAATCAATGAATATTGTAAATGCACAAACAGTAATTTCTCCGCATTGGAAGGTGCAATTCTGAATTTTTTTGCTTTTTCCTGCTCCTCTTAGCATGATAAAGAAGATTCAAAGAGAGTGAGATGCCAGCTCCTTTCATTCAGTCAGTAGCTTCAATCATTTCTGGACGTTTTTCAATGGCAAAAATCAATGAATATTGTAAATGCACAAACAGTAATTTCTCCGCATTGCATGGTGCAATTCTGAAATTTTTTGCTTTTTCCTGCTCCTCTTAGCATGATAAAGAAGATTCAAAGAGAGTGAGATGCCAGCTCCTTTCATTCAGTCAGTAGCTTCAAACATTTCTGGTATATGAATAACATGATGTTTTTCAATGGCAAAAATCAATGAATATTGTAAATGCACAAACAGTAATTTCTTCGCATTGCAAGGTGCAATTCTGAAATTTTTTGCTTTTTCCTGCTCCTCTTAGCATGATAAAGAAGATTCAAAGAGAGTGAGATGCCAGCTCCTTTCATTCAGTCAGTAGCTTCAAACATTTCTGGTATATGAATAACATGATGTTTTTCAATGGCAAAAATCAATGAATATTGTAAATGCACAAACAGTAATTTCTCCGCATTGCAAGGTGCAATTCTGAAATTTTTGCTTTTTCCTGCTCCTCTTAGCATGATAAAGAAGATTCAAAGAGAGTGAGATGCCAGCTCCTTTCATTCAGTCAGTAGCTTCAATCATTTCTGGACGTTTTTCAATGGCAAAAATCAATGAATATTGTAAATGCACAAACAGTAATTTCTCCGCATTGCAAGGTGCAATTCTGAAATTTTTTGCTTTTTCCTGCTCCTCTTAGCATGATAAAGAAGATTCAAAGAGAGTGAGATGCCAGCTCCTTTCATTCAGTCAGTAGCTTCAATCATTTCTGGACGTTTTTCAATGGCAAAAATCAATGAATATTGTAAATGCACAAACAGTAATTTCTCCGCATTGCAAGGTGCAATTCTGAAATTTTTTGCTTTTTCCTGCTCCTCTTAGTATGATAAAGAAGATTCAAAGAGAGTGAGATGCCAGCTCCTTTCATTCAGTCAGTAGCTTCAAACATTTCTGGTATATGAATAACATGATGTTTTTCAATGGCAAAAATCAATGAATATTGTAAATGCACAAACAGTAATTTCTCCGCATTGCAAGGTGCAATTCTGAAATTTTTTGCTTTTTCCTGCTCCTCTTAGCATGATAAAGAAGATTCAAAGAGAGTGAGATGCCAGCTCCTTTCATTCAGTCAGTAGCTTCAATCATTTCTGGTATATGAATAACATGATGTTTTTCAATGGCAAAAATTAATGAATATTGTAAATGCACAAACAGTAATATCTCCGCATTGCAAGGTGCAATTCTGAAATTTTTTGCTTTTTCCTGCTCCTCTTAGCATGATAAAGAAGATTCAAAGAGAGTGAGATGCCAGCTCCTTTCATTCAGTCAGTAGCTTCAATCATTTCTGGACGTTTTTCAATGGCAAAAATCAATGAATATTGTAAATGCACAAACAGTAATTTCTCCGCATTGAAGGTGCAATTCTGAAATTTTTTGCTTTTTCCTGCTCCTCTTAGCATGATAAAGAAGATTCAAAGAGAGTGAGATGCCAGCTCCTTTCATTCAGTCAGTAGCTTCAAACATTTCTGGTATATGAATAACATGATGTTTTTCAATGGCAAAAATCAATGAATATTGTAAATGCACAAACAGTAATTTCTCCGCATTGCAAGGTGCAATTCTGAAATTTTTTGCTTTTTCCTGCTCCTCTTAGCATGATAAAGAAGATTCAAAGAGAGTGAGATGAGAGCTCCTTTCATTCAGTCAGTAGCTTCAATCATTTCTGGACGTTTTTCAATGGCAAAAATCAATGAATATTGTAAATGCACAAACAGTAATTTCTCCGCATTGCAAGGTGCAATTCTGAAATGTTTTGCTTTTTCCTGCTCCTCTTAGCATGATAAAGAAGATTCAGAGAGTGAGATGCCAGCTCCTTTCATTCAGTCAGTAGCTTCAATCATTTCTGGACGTTTTTCAATGGCAAAAATCAATGAATATTGTAAATGCACAAACAGTAATTTCTCCGCATTGCAAGGTGCAATTCTGAAATTTTTTGCTTTTTCCTGCTCCTCTTAGCATGATAAAGAAGATTCAAAGAGAGTGATATGCCAGCTCCTTTCATTCAGTCAGTAGCTTCAATCATTTCTGGTATATGAATAACATGATGTTTTTCAATGGCAAAAATCAATGAATATTGTAAATGCACAAACAGTAATTTCTCCGCATTGCAAGGTGCAATTCTGAAATTTTTTGCTTTTTCCTGCTCCTCTTAGCATGATAAAGAAGATTCAAAGAGAGTGAGATGCCAGCTCCTTTCATTCAGTCAGTAGCTTCAATCATTTCTGGACGTTTTTCAATGGCAAAAATCAATGAATATTGTAAATGCACAAACAGTAATTTCTCCGCATTGCAAGGTGCAATTCTGAAATTTTTTGCTTTTTCCTGCTCCTCTTAGTATGATAAAGAAGATTCAAAGAGAGTGAGATGCCAGCTCCTTTCATTCAGTCAGTAGCTTCAAACATTTCTGGTATATGAATAACATGATGTTTTTCAATGGCAAAAATCAATGAATATTGTAAATGCACAAACAGTAATTTCTCCGCATTGCAAGGTGCAATTCTGAAATTTTTTGCTTTTTCCTGCTCCTCTTAGCATGATAAAGAAGATTCAAAGAGAGTGAGATGCCAGCTCCTTTCATTCAGTCAGTAGCTTCAATCATTTCTGGTATATGAATAACATGATGTTTTTCAATGGAAAAAATTAATGAATATTGTAAATGCACAAACAGTAATATCTCCGCATTGCAAGGTGCAATTCTGAAATTTTTTGCTTTTTCCTGCTCCTCTTAGCATGATAAAGAAGATTCAAAGAGAGTGAGATGCCAGCTCCTTTCATTCAGTCAGTAGCTTCAATCATTTCTGGACGTTTTTCAATGGCAAAAATCAATGAATATTGTAAATGCACAAACAGTAATTTCTCCGCATTGAAGGTGCAATTCTGAAATTTTTTGCTTTTTCCTGCTCCTCTTAGCATGATAAAGAAGATTCAAAGAGAGTGAGATGCCAGCTCCTTTCATTCAGTCAGTAGCTTCAAACATTTCTGGTATATGAATAACATGATGTTTTTCAATGGCAAAAATCAATGAATATTGTAAATGCACAAACAGTAATTTCTCCGCATTGCAAGGTGCAATTCTGAAATTTTTTGCTTTTTCCTGCTCCTCTTAGCATGATAAAGAAGATTCAAAGAGAGTGAGATGAGAGCTCCTTTCATTCAGTCAGTAGCTTCAATCATTTCTGGACGTTTTTCAATGGCAAAAATCAATGAATATTGTAAATGCACAAACAGTAATTTCTCCGCATTGCAAGGTGCAATTCTGAAATGTTTTGCTTTTTCCTGCTCCTCTTAGCATGATAAAGAAGATTCAGAGAGTGAGATGCCAGCTCCTTTCATTCAGTCAGTAGCTTCAATCATTTCTGGACGTTTTTCAATGGCAAAAATCAATGAATATTGTAAATGCACAAACAGTAATTTCTCCGCATTGCAAGGTGCAATTCTGAAATTTTTTGCTTTTTCCTGCTCCTCTTAGCATGATAAAGAAGATTCAAAGAGAGTGATATGCCAGCTCCTTTCATTCAGTCAGTAGCTTCAATCATTTCTGGTATATGAATAACATGATGTTTTTCAATGGCAAAAATCAATGAATATTGTAAATGCACAAACAGTAATTTCTCCGCATTGCAAGGTGCAATTCTGAAATTTTTTGCTTTTTCCTGCTCCTCTTAGCATGATAAAGAAGATTCAAAGAGAGTGAGATGCCAGCTCCTTTCATTCAGTCAGTAGCTTCAATCATTTCTGGACGTTTTTCAATGGCAAAAATCAATGAATATTGTAAATGCACAAACAGTAATTTCTCCGCATTGCAAGGTGCAATTCTGAAATTTTTTGCTTTTTCCTGCTCCTCTTAGCATGGTAAAGAAGACTCAAAGAGAGTGAGATGCCAGCTCCTTTCATTCAGTCAGTAGCTTCAATCATTTCTGGACGTTTTTCAACGGCAAAAATCAATGAATATTGTAGATGCACAAACAGTAATTTCTCCGCATTGCAAGGTGCAATTCTGAAATTTTTTGCTTTTTCCTGCTCCTCTTAGCATGATAAAGAAGATTCAAAGAGACTGAGATGCCAGCTCCTTTCATTCAGTCAGTAGCTTCAATCATTTCTGGACGTTTTTCAATGGCAAAAATCAATGAATATTGTAAACGCACAAACAGTAATTTCTCCGCATTGCAAGGTGCAATTCTGAAATTTTTTGCTTTTTCCTGCTCCTCTTAGCATGATAAAGAAGATTCAAAGAGAGTGAGATGCCAGCTCCTTTCATTCAGTCAGTAGCTTCAATCATTTCTGGATGTTTTTCAATGGCAAAAATCAATGAATATTGTAAATGCACAAACAGTAATTTCTCCGCATTGCAAGGTGCAATTCTGAAATTTTTTGCTTTTTCCTGCTCCTCTTAGCATGATAAAGAAGATTCAAAGAGACTGAGATGCCAGCTCCTTTCATTCAGTCAGTAGCTTCAATCATTTCTGGACGTTTTTCAATGGCAAAAATCAATGAATATTGTAAACGCACAAACAGTAATTTCTCCGCATTGCAAGGTGCAATTCTGAAATTTTTTGCTTTTTCCTGCTCCTCTTAGCATGATAAAGAAGATTCAAAGAGAGTGAGATGCCAGCTCCTTTCATTCAGTCAGTAGCTTCAATCATTTCTGGATGTTTTTCAATGGCAAAAATCAATGAATATTGTAAATGCACAAACAGTAATTTCTCCGCATTGCAAGGTGCAATTCTGAAATTTTTTGCTTTTTCCTGCTCCTCTTAGCATGATAAAGAAGATTCAAAGAGAGTGAGATGCCAGCTCCTTTCATTCAGTCAGTAGCTTCAAACATTTCTGGTATATGAAAAACATGTTTTTCAATGGCAAAAATCAATGAATATTGTAAATGCACAAACAGTAATATCTCCACATTGCACGGTGCAATTCTGAAATTTTTAGCTTTTTCCTGTTAATCCTAGCATGATAAAGAAGATTCAAAGAGAGTGAGATGCCAGCTCCTTTCATTCAGTCAGTAGCTTCAAACATTTCTGGTATATGAAAAACATGTTTTTCAATGGCAAAAATCAATGAATATTGTAAATGCACAAACAGTAATATCTCCACATTGCAAGGTGCAATTCTGAAATTTTTTGCTTTTTCCTGCTAATCCTAGCATGATAAAGAAGATCCAAAGAGAGTGAGATGCCAGCTCCTTTCATTCAGTCAGTAGCTTCAAACATTTCTGGTATATGAAAAACATGTTTTTCAATGGCAAAAATCAATGAATATTGTAAATGCACAAACAGTAATATCTCCACATTGCACGGTGCAATTATGAAATTTTTAGCTTTTTCCTGTTAATCCTAGCATGATAAAGAAGATTCAAAGAGAGTGAGATGCCAGCTCCTTTCATTCAGTCAGTAGCTTCAAACATTTCTGGTATATGAAAAACATGTTTTTCAATGGCAAAAATCAATGAATATTGTAAATGCACAAACAGTAATATCTCCACATTGCAAGGTGCAATTCTGAAATTTTTTGCTTTTTCCTGCTAATCCTAGCATGATAAAGAAGATTCAAAGAGAGTGAGATGCCAGCTCCTTTCATTCAGTCAGTAGCTTCAAACATTTCTGGTATATGAAAAACATGTTTTTCAATGGCAAAAATCAATGAATATTGTAAATGCACAAACAGTAATATCTCAACATTGCACGGTGCAATTCTGAAATTTTTAGCTTTTTCCTGTTAATCCTAGCATGATAAAGAAGATTCAAAGAGAGTGAGATGCCAGCTCCTTTCATTCAGTCAGTAGCCTCAAACATTTCTGGTATATGAAAAACATGTTTTTCAATGGCAAAAATCAATGAATATTGTAAATGCACAAACAGTAATATCTCCACATTGCAAGGTGCAATTCTGAAATTTTTTGCTTTTTCCTGTTAATCCTAGCATGATAAAGAAGATTCAAAGAGAGTGAGATGCCAGCTCCTTTCATTCAGTCAGTAGCTTCAAACATTTCTGGTATATGAAAAACATGTTTTTCAATGGCAAAAATCAATGAATATTGTAAATGCACAAACAGTAATATCTCCACATTGCAAGGTGCAATTCTGAAATTTTTTGCTTTTTCCTGCTAATCCTAGCATGATAAAGAAGATTCAAAGAGAGTGAGATGCCAGCTCCTTTCATTCAGTCAGTAGCTTCAAACATTTCTGGTATATGAAAAACATGTTTTTCAATGGCAAAAATCAATGAATATTGTAAATGCACAAACAGTAATATCTCCACATTGCACGGTGCAATTCTGAAATTTTTAGCTTTTTCCTGTTAATCCTAGCATGATAAAGAAGATTCAAAGAGAGTGAGATGCCAGCTCCTTTCATTCAGTCAGTAGCTTCAAACATTTCTGGTATATGAAAAACATGTTTTTCAATGGCAAAAATCAATGAATATTGTAAATGCACAAACAGTAATATCTCCACATTGCAAGGTGCAATTCTGAAATTTTTTGCTTTTTCCTGCTAATCCTAGCATGATAAAGAAGATTCAAAGAGAGTGAGATGCCAGCTCCTTTCATTCAGTCAGTAGCTTCAAACATTTCTGGTATATGAAAAACATGTTTTTCAATGGCAAAAATCAATGAATATTGTAAATGCACAAACAGTAATATCTCCACATTGCACGGTGCAATTATGAAATTTTTAGCTTTTTCCTGTTAATCCTAGCATGATAAAGAAGATTCAAAGAGAGTGAGATGCCAGCTCCTTTCATTCAGTCAGTAGCTTCAAACATTTCTGGTATATGAAAAACATGTTTTTCAATGGCAAAAATCAATGAATATTGTAAATGCACAAACAGTAATAACTCCACATTGCAAGGTGCAATTCTGAAATTTTTTGCTTTTTCCTGCTAATCCTAGCATGATAAAGAAGATTCAAAGAGAGTGAGATGCCAGCTCCTTTCATTCAGTCAGTAGCTTCAAACATTTCTGGTATATGAAAAACATGTTTTTCAATGGCAAAAATCAATGAATATTGTAAATGCACAAACAGTAATATCTCAACATTGCACGGTGCAATTCTGAAATTTTTAGCTTTTTCCTGTTAATCCTAGCATGATAAAGAAGATTCAAAGAGAGTGAGATGCCAGCTCCTTTCATTCAGTCAGTAGCTTCAAACATTTCTGGTATTTGAAAAACGTTTTTCAATGGCAAAAATCAATGAATATTGTAAATGCACAAACAGTAATATCTCCACATTGCAAGGTGCAATTCTGAAATTTTTTGCTTTTTCCTGTTAATCCTAGCATGATAAAGAAGATTCAAAGAGAGTGAGATGCCAGCTCCTTTCATTCAGTCAGTAGCTTCAAACATTTCTGGTATATGAAAAACATGTTTTTCAATGGCAAAAATCAATGAATATTGTAAATGCACAAACAGTAATATCTCCACATTGCAAGGTGCAATTCTGAAATTTTTTGCTTTTTCCTGCTCCTCTTAGCATGATAAAGAAGATTCAAAGAGAGTGAGATGCCAGCTCCTTTCATTCAGTCAGTAGCTTCAATCATTTCTGGACGTTTTTCAATGGCAAAAATCAATGAATATTGTAAATGCACAAACAGTAATTTCTCCGCATTGCAAGGTGCAATTCTGAAATTTTTTGCTTTTTCCTGCTCCTCTTAGCATGGTAAAGAAGACTCAAAGAGAGTGAGATGCCAGCTCCTTTCATTCAGTCAGTAGCTTCAATCATTTCTGGACGTTTTTCAACGGCAAAAATCAATGAATATTGTAGATGCACAAACAGTAATTTCTCCGCATTGCAAGGTGCAATTCTGAAATTTTTTGCTTTTTCCTGCTCCTCTTAGCATGATAAAGAAGATTCAAAGAGACTGAGATGCCAGCTCCTTTCATTCAGTCAGTAGCTTCAATCATTTCTGGACGTTTTTCAATGGCAAAAATCAATGAATATTGTAAATGCACAAACAGTAATTTCTCCGCATTGCAAGGTGCAATTCTGAAATTTTTTGCTTTTTCCTGTTAATCCTAGCATGATAAAGAAGATTCAAAGAGAGTGAGATGCCAGCTCCTTTCATTCAGTCAGTAGCCTCAAACATTTCTGGTATATGAAAAACATGTTTTTCAATGGCAAAAATCAATGAATATTGTAAATGCACAAACAGTAATATCTCCACATTGCAAGGTGCAATTCTGAAATTTTTTGCTTTTTCCTGTTAATCCTAGCATGATAAAGAAGATTCAAAGAGAGTGAGATGCCAGCTCCTTTCATTCAGTCAGTAGCTTCAAACATTTCTGGTATATGAAAAACATGTTTTTCAATGGCAAAAATCAATGAATATTGTAAATGCACAAACAGTAATATCTCCACATTGCAAGGTGCAATTCTGAAATTTTTTGCTTTTTCCTGCTAATCCTAGCATGATAAAGAAGATTCAAAGAGAGTGAGATGCCAGCTCCTTTCATTCAGTCAGTAGCTTCAAACATTTCTGGTATATGAAAAACATGTTTTTCAATGGCAAAAATCAATGAATATTGTAAATGCACAAACAGTAATATCTCCACATTGCACGGTGCAATTCTGAAATTTTTAGCTTTTTCCTGTTAATCCTAGCATGATAAAGAAGATTCAAAGAGAGTGAGATGCCAGCTCCTTTCATTCAGTCAGTAGCTTCAAACATTTCTGGTATATGAAAAACATGTTTTTCAATGGCAAAAATCAATGAATATTGTAAATGCACAAACAGTAATATCTCCACATTGCAAGGTGCAATTCTGAAATTTTTTGCTTTTTCCTGCTAATCCTAGCATGATAAAGAAGATTCAAAGAGAGTGAGATGCCAGCTCCTTTCATTCAGTCAGTAGCTTCAAACATTTCTGGTATATGAAAAACATGTTTTTCAATGGCAAAAATCAATGAATATTGTAAATGCACAAACAGTAATATCTCCACATTGCACGGTGCAATTATGAAATTTTTAGCTTTTTCCTGTTAATCCTAGCATGATAAAGAAGATTCAAAGAGAGTGAGATGCCAGCTCCTTTCATTCAGTCAGTAGCTTCAAACATTTCTGGTATATGAAAAACATGTTTTTCAATGGCAAAAATCAATGAATATTGTAAATGCACAAACAGTAATAACTCCACATTGCAAGGTGCAATTCTGAAATTTTTTGCTTTTTCCTGCTAATCCTAGCATGATAAAGAAGATTCAAAGAGAGTGAGATGCCAGCTCCTTTCATTCAGTCAGTAGCTTCAAACATTTCTGGTATATGAAAAACATGTTTTTCAATGGCAAAAATCAATGAATATTGTAAATGCACAAACAGTAATATCTCAACATTGCACGGTGCAATTCTGAAATTTTTAGCTTTTTCCTGTTAATCCTAGCATGATAAAGAAGATTCAAAGAGAGTGAGATGCCAGCTCCTTTCATTCAGTCAGTAGCTTCAAACATTTCTGGTATATGAAAAACGTTTTTCAATGGCAAAAATCAATGAATATTGTAAATGCACAAACAGTAATATCTCCACATTGCAAGGTGCAATTCTGAAATTTTTTGCTTTTTCCTGTTAATCCTAGCATGATAAAGAAGATTCAAAGAGAGTGAGATGCCAGCTCCTTTCATTCAGTCAGTAGCTTCAAACATTTCTGGTATATGAAAAACATGTTTTTCAATGGCAAAAATCAATGAATATTGTAAATGCACAAACAGTAATATCTCCACATTGCAAGGTGCAATTCTGAAATTTTTTGCTTTTTCCTGCTCCTCTTAGCATGATAAAGAAGATTCAAAGAGAGTGAGATGCCAGCTCCTTTCATTCAGTCAGTAGCTTCAATCATTTCTGGACGTTTTTCAATGGCAAAAATCAATGAATATTGTAAATGCACAAACAGTAATTTCTCCGCATTGCAAGGTGCAATTCTGAAATTTTTTGCTTTTTCCTGCTCCTCTTAGCATGGTAAAGAAGACTCAAAGAGAGTGAGATGCCAGCTCCTTTCATTCAGTCAGTAGCTTCAATCATTTCTGGACGTTTTTCAACGGCAAAAATCAATGAATATTGTAGATGCACAAACAGTAATTTCTCCGCATTGCAAGGTGCAATTCTGAAATTTTTTGCTTTTTCCTGCTCCTCTTAGCATGATAAAGAAGATTCAAAGAGACTGAGATGCCAGCTCCTTTCATTCAGTCAGTAGCTTCAATCATTTCTGGACGTTTTTCAATGGCAAAAATCAATGAATATTGTAAATGCACAAACAGTAATTTCTCCGCCTTGCAAGGTGCAATTCTGAAATTTTTTGCTTTTTCCTGCTCCTCTTAGCATGATAAAGAAGATTCAAAGAGAGTGAGATGCCAGCTCCTTTCATTCAGTCAGTAGCTTCAATCATTTCTGGATGTTTTTCAATGGCAAAAATCAATGAATATTGTAAATGCACAAACAGTAATTTCTCCGCATTGCAAGGTGCAATTCTGAAATTTTTTGCTTTTTCCTGCTCCTCTTAGCATGATAAAGAAGATTCAAAGAGAGTGAGATGCCAGCTCCTTTCATTCAGTCAGTAGCTTCAAACATTTCTGGTATATGAAAAACATGTTTTTCAATGGCAAAAATCAATGAATATTGTAAATGCACAAACAGTAATATCTCCACATTGCACGGTGCAATTCTGAAATTTTTAGCTTTTTCCTGTTAATCCTAGCATGATAAAGAAGATTCAAAGAGAGTGAGATGCCAGCTCCTTTCATTCAGTCAGTAGCTTCAAACATTTCTGGTATATGAAAAACATGTTTTTCAATGGCAAAAATCAATGAATATTGTAAATGCACAAACAGTAATATCTCCACATTGCAAGGTGCAATTCTGAAATTTTTTGCTTTTTCCTGCTAATCCTAGCATGATAAAGAAGATTCAAAGAGAGTGAGATGCCAGCTCCTTTCATTCAGTCAGTAGCTTCAAACATTTCTGGTATATGAAAAACATGTTTTTCAATGGCAAAAATCAATGAATATTGTAAATGCACAAACAGTAATATCTCCACATTGCACGGTGCAATTATGAAATTTTTAGCTTTTTCCTGTTAATCCTAGCATGATAAAGAAGATTCAAAGAGAGTGAGATGCCAGCTCCTTTCATTCAGTCAGTAGCTTCAAACATTTCTGGTATATGAAAAACATGTTTTTCAATGGCAAAAATCAATGAATATTGTAAATGCACAAACAGTAATATCTCCACATTGCAAGGTGCAATTCTGAAATTTTTTGCTTTTTCCTGCTAATCCTAGCATGATAAAGAAGATTCAAAGAGAGTGAGATGCCAGCTCCTTTCATTCAGTCAGTAGCTTCAAACATTTCTGGTATATGAAAAACATGTTTTTCAATGGCAAAAATCAATGAATATTGTAAATGCACAAACAGTAATATCTCAACATTGCACGGTGCAATTCTGAAATTTTTAGCTTTTTCCTGTTAATCCTAGCATGATAAAGAAGATTCAAAGAGAGTGAGATGCCAGCTCCTTTCATTCAGTCAGTAGCCTCAAACATTTCTGGTATATGAAAAACATGTTTTTCAATGGCAAAAATCAATGAATATTGTAAATGCACAAACAGTAATATCTCCACATTGCAAGGTGCAATTCTGAAATTTTTTGCTTTTTCCTGTTAATCCTAGCATGATAAAGAAGATTCAAAGAGAGTGAGATGCCAGCTCCTTTCATTCAGTCAGTAGCTTCAAACATTTCTGGTATATGAAAAACATGTTTTTCAATGGCAAAAATCAATGAATATTGTAAATGCACAAACAGTAATATCTCCACATTGCAAGGTGCAATTCTGAAATTTTTTGCTTTTTCCTGCTAATCCTAGCATGATAAAGAAGATTCAAAGAGAGTGAGATGCCAGCTCCTTTCATTCAGTCAGTAGCTTCAAACATTTCTGGTATATGAAAAACATGTTTTTCAATGGCAAAAATCAATGAATATTGTAAATGCACAATTCTGAAATTTTTTGCTTTTTCCTGCTCCTCTTAGCATGATAAAGAAGATTCAAAGAGAGTGAGATGCCAGCTCCTTTCATTCAGTCAGTAGCTTCAAACATTTCTGGTATATGAATAACATGATGTTTTTCAATGGCAAAAATCAATGAATATTGTAAATGCACAAACAGTAATTTCTCCGCATTGCAAGGTGCAATTCTGAAATTTTTTGCCTTTTCCTGCTCCTCTTAGCATGATAAAGAAGATTCAAAGAGAGTGAGATGCCAGCTCCTTTCATTCAGTCAGTAGCTTCAATCATTTCTGGACGTTTTTCAATGGCAAAAATCAATGAATATTGTAAATGCACAAACAGTAATTTCTCCGCATGGCAAGGTGCAATTCTGAAATTTTTTGCTTTTTCCTGCTCCTCTTAGCATGATAAAGAAGATTCAAAGAGAGTGAGATGCCAGCTCCTTTCATTCAGTCAGTAGCTTCAAACATTTCTGGTATATGAATAACATGATGTTTTTCAATGGCAAAAATCAATGAATATTGTAAATGCACAAACAGTAATTTCTCCGCATTGCAAGGTGCAATTCTGAAATTTTTTGCTTTTTCCTGCTCCTCTTAGCATGATAAAGAAGATTCAAAGAGAGTGAGATGCCAGCTCCTTTCATTCAGTCAGTAGCTTCAATCATTTCTGGACGTTTTTCAATGGCAAAAATCAATGAATATTGTAAATGCACAAACAGTAATTTCTCCGCATTGCAAGGTGCAATTCTGAAATTTTTTGCTTTTTCCTGCTCCTCTTAGCATGATAAAGAAGATTCAAAGAGAGTGAGATGCCAGCTCCTTTCATTCAGTCAGTAGCTTCAAACATTTCTGGACGTTTTTCAATGGCAAAAATCAATGAATATTGTAAATGCACAAACAGTAATTTCTCCGCATTGCAAGGTGCAATTCTGAAATTTTTTGCTTTTTCCTGCTCCTCTTAGCATGATAAAGAAGATTCAAAGAGAGTGAGATGCCAGCTCCTTTCATTCAGTCAGTAGCTTCAATCATTTCTGGTATATGAATAACATGATGTTTAACAATGGCAAAAATCAATGAATATTGTAAATGCACAAATAGTAATTTCTCCGCATTGCAAGGTGCAATTCTGAAATTTTTTGCTTTTTCCTGCTCCTCTTAGCATGATAAAGAAGATTCAAAGAGAGTGAGATGCCAGCTCCTTTCATTCAGTCAGTAGCTTCAATCATTTCTGGATGTTTTTCAATGGCAAAAATCAATGAATATTGTAAATGCACAAACAGTAATTTCTCCGCATTGCAAGGTGCAATTCTGAAATTTTTTGCTTTTTCCTGCTCCTCTTAGCATGATAAAGAAGATTCAAAGAGAGTGAGATGCCAGCTCCTTTCATTCAGTCAGTAGCTTCAATCATTTCTGGACGTTTTTCAACGGCAAAAATCAATGAATATTGTAAATGCACAAACAGTAATTTCTCCGCATTGCAAGGTGCAATTCTGAAATTTTTTGCTTTTTCCTGCTCCTCTTAGCATGGTAAAGAAGATTCAAAGAGAGTGAGATGCCAGCTCCTTTCATTCAGTCAGTAGCTTCAATCATTTCTGGACGTTTTTCAATGGCAAAAATCAATGAATATTGTAAATGCACAAACAGTAATTTCTCCGCATTGCAAGGTGCAATTCTGAAATTTTTTGCTTTTTCCTGCTCCTCTTAGCATGATAAAGAAGATTCAAACAGAGTGAGATGCCAGCTCCTTTCATTCAGTCAGTAGCTTCAATCATTTCTGGACGTTTTTCAATGGCAAAAATCAATGAATATTGTAAATGCACAAACAGTAATTTCTCCGTATTGCAAGGTGCAATTCTGAAATTTTTTGCTTTTTCCTGCTCCTCTTAGCATGATAAAGAAGATTCAAAAAGAGTGAGATGCCAGCTCCTTTCATTCAGTCAGTAGCTTCAATCATTTCTGGACGTTTTTCAATGGCAAAAATCAATGAATATTGTAAATGCACAAGCAGTAATTTCTCCGCATTGCAAGGTGCAATTCTGAAATTTTTTGCTTTTTCCTGCTCCTCTTAGCATGATAAAGAAGATTCAAAGAGACTGAGATGCCAGCTCCTTTCATTCAGTCAGTAGCTTCAATCATTTCTGGACGTTTTTCAATGGCAAAAATCAATGAATATTGTAAATGCACAAACAGTAATTTCTCCGCATTGCAAGGTGCAATTCTGAAATTTTTTACTTTTTCCTGCTCATCTTAGCATGAAAAAGAAGATTCAAAGAGAGTGAGATGCCAGCTCCTTTCATTCAGTCAGTAGCTTCAATCATTTCTGGTATATGAATAACATGATGTTTTTCAATGGCAAAAATCAATGAATATTGTAAATGCACAAACAGTAATTTCTCCGCATTGCAAGGTGCAATTCTGAAATTTTTTGCTTTTTCCTGCTCCTCTTAGCATGATAAAGAAGATTCAAAGAGAGTGAGATGCCAGCTCCTTTCATTCAGTCAGTAGCTTCAATCATTTCTGGACGTTTTTCAAAGGCAAAAATCAATGAATATTGTAAATGCACAAACAGTAATTTCTCCGCATTGCAAGGTGCAATTCTGAAATTTTTTGCTTTTTCCTGCTCCTCTTAGCATGATAAAGAAGATTCAAAGAGAGTGAGATGCCAGCTCCTTTCATTCAGTCAGTAGCTTCAATCATTTCTGGTATATGAATAACATGATGTTTTTCAATGGCAAAAATCAATGAATATTGTAAATGCACAAACAGTAATTTCTCCGCATTGCAAGGTGCAATTCTGAAATTTTTTGCTTTTTCCTGCTCCTCTTAGCATGATAAAGAAAATTCAAAGAGAGTGAGATGCCAGCTCCTTTCATTCAGTCAGTAGCTTCAAACATTTCTGGACGTTTTTCAATGGCAAAAATCAATGAATATTGTAAATGCACAAACAGTAATTTCTCCGCATTGCAAGGTGCAATTCTGAAATTTTTTGCTTTTTCCTGCTCCTCTTATCATGATAAAGAAGATTCAAAGAGAGTGAGATGCCAGCTCCTTTCATTCAGTCAGTAGCTTCAATCATTTCTGGTATATGAATAACATGATGTTTAACAATGGCAAAAATCAATGAATATTGTAAATGCACAAACAGTAATTTCTCCGCATTGCAAGGTGCAATTCTGAAATTTTTTGCTTTTTCCTGCTCCTCTTAGCATGATAAAGAAGATTCAAAGAGAGTGAGATGCCAGCTCCTTTCATTCAGTCAGTAGCTTCAATCATTTCTGGATGTTTTTCAATGGCAAAAATCAATAAATATTGTAAATGCACAAACAGTAATTTCTCCGCATTGCAAGGTGCAATTCTGAAATTTTTTGCTTTTTCCTGCTCCTCTTAGCATGATAAAGAAGATTCAAAGAGAGTGAGATGCCAGCTCCTTTCATTCAGTCAGTAGCTTCAATCATTTCTGGACGTTTTTCAACGGCAAAAATCAATGAATATTGTAAATGCACAAACAGTAATTTCTCCGCATTGCAAGGTGCAATTCTGAAATTTTTTGCTTTTTCCTGCTCCTCTTAGCATGATAAAGAAGATTCAAAGAGAGTGAGATGCCAGCTCCTTTCATTCAGTCAGCAGCTTCAATCATTTATGGACGTTTTTCAATGGCAAAAATCAATGAATATTGTAAATGCACAAACAGTAATTTCTCCGCATTGCAAGGTGCAATTCTGAAATTTTTTGCTTTTTCCTGCTCCTCTTAGCATGATAAAGAAGATTCAAAGAGAGTGAGATGCCAGCTCCTTTCATTCAGTCAGTAGCTTCAATCATTTCTGGACGTTTTTCAATGGCAAAAATCAATGAATATTGTAAATGCACAAACAGTAATTTCTCCGTATTGCAAGGTGCAATTCTGAAATTTTTTGCTTTTTCCTGCTCCTCTTAGCATGATAAAGAAGATTCAAAGAGAGTGAGATGCCAGCTCCTTTCATTCAGTCAGTAGCTTCAATCATTTCTGGACGTTTTTCAATGGCAAAAATCAATGAATATTGTAAATGCACAAGCAGTAATTTCTCCGCATTGCAAGGTGCAATTCTGAAATTTTTTGCTTTTTCCTGCTCCTCTTAGCATGATAAAGAAGATTCAAAGAGACTGAGATGCCAGCTCCTTTCATTCAGTCAGTAGCTTCAATCATTTCTGGACGTTTTTCAATGGCAAAAATCAATGAATATTGTAAATGCACAAACAGTAATTTCTCCGCATTGCAAGGTGCAATTCTGAAATTTTTTACTTTTTCCTGCTCCTCTTAGCATGAAAAAGAAGATTCAAAGAGAGTGAGATGCCAGCTCCTTTCATTCAGTCAGTAGCTTCAATCATTTCTGGTATATGAATAACATGATGTTTTTCAATGGCAAAAATCAATGAATATTGTAAATGCACAAACAGTAATTTCTCCGCATTGCAAGGTGCAATTCTGAATTTTTTTGCTTTTTCCTGCTCCTCTTAGCATGATAAAGAAGATTCAAAGAGAGTGAGATGCCAGCTCCTTTCATTCAGTCAGTAGCTTCAATCATTTCTGGACGTTTTTCAATGGCAAAAATCAATGAATATTGTAAATGCACAAACAGTAATTTCTCCGCATTGCAAGGTGCAATTCTGAAATTTTTTGCTTTTTCCTGCTCCTCTTAGCATGATAAAGAAGATTCAAAGAGAGTGAGATGCCAGCTCCTTTCATTCAGTCAGTAGCTTCAATCATTTCTGGTATATGAATAACATGATGTTTTTCAATGGCAAAAATAATGAATATTGTAAATGCACAAACAGTAATTTCTCCGCATTGCAAGGTGCAATTCTGAAATTTTTTGCTTTTTCCTGCTCCTCTTAGCATGATAAAGAAGATTCAAAGAGAGTGAGATGCCAGCTCCTTTCATTCAGTCAGTAGCTTCAATCATTTCTGGTATATGAATAACATGATGTTTTTCAATGGCAAAAATCAATGAATATTGTAAATGCACAAACAGTAATTTCTCCGCATTGCAAGGTGCAATTCTGAAATTTTTTGCCTTTTCCTGCTCCTCTTAGCATGATAAAGAAGATTCAAAGAGAGTGAGATGCCAGCTCCTTTCATTCAGTCAGTAGCTTCAATCATTTCTGGACGTTTTTCAATGGCAAAAATCAATGAATATTGTAAATGCACAAACAGTAATTTCTCCGCATTGCAAGGTGCAATTCTGAAATTTTTTGCTTTTTCCTGCTCCTCTTAGCATGATAAAGAAGATTCAAAGAGAGTGAGATGCCAGCTCCTTTCATTCAGTCAGTAGCTTCAAACATTTCTGGTATATGAATAACATGATGTTTTTCAATGGCAAAAATCAATGAATATTGTAAATGCACAAACAGTAATTTCTCCGCATTGCAAGGTGCAATTCTGAAATTTTTTGCTTTTTCCTGCTCCTCTTAGCATGATAAAGAAGATTCAAAGAGAGTGAGATGCCAGCTCCTTTCATTCAGTCAGTAGCTTCAATCATTTCTGGACGTTTTTCAATGGCAAAAATCAATGAATATTGTAAATGCACAAACAGTAATTTCTCCGCATTGCAAGGTGCAATTCTGAAATTTTTTGCTTTTTCCTGCTCCTCTTAGCATGATAAAGAAGATTCAAAGAGAGTGAGATGCCAGCTCCTTTCATTCAGTCAGTAGCTTCAATCATTTCTGGACGTTTTTCAATGGCAAAAATCAATGAATATTGTAAATGTACAAACTGCAATTTCTCCGCATTGCAAGGTGCAATTCTGAAATTTTTTGCTTTTTCCTGCTCCTCTTAGCATGATAAAGAAGATTCAAAGAGAGTGAGATGCCAGCTCCTTTCATTCAGTCAGTAGCTTCAATCATTTCTGGTATATGAATAACATGATGTTTTTCAATGGCAAAAATCAATGAATATTGTAAATGCACAAACAGTAATTTCTCCGCATTGCAAGGTGCAATTCTGAAATTTTTTGCTTTTTCCTGCTCCTCTTAGCATGATAAAGAAGATTCAAAGAGAGTGAGATGCCAGCTCCTTTCATTCAGTCAGTAGCTTCAATCATTTCTGGACGTTTTTCAATGGCAAAAATCATTGAATTTTGTAAATGCACAAACAGTAATTTCTCCGCATTGCAAGGTGCAATTCTGAAATTTTTTACTTTTTCCTGCTCCTCTTAGCATGATAAAGAAGATTCAAAGAGAGTTAGATGCCAGCTCCTTTCATTCAGTCAGTAGCTTCAATCATTTCTGGTATATGAATAACATGATGTTTTTCAATCGCAAAAATCAATGAATATTGTAAATGCACAAACAGTAATTTCTCCGCATTGCAAGGTGCAATTCTGAAATGTTTTGCTTTTTCCTGCTCCTCTTAGCATGATAAAGAAGATTCAAAGAGAGTGAGATGCCAGCTCCTTTCATTCAGTCAGTAGCTTCAATCATTTCTGGACGTTTTTCAATGGCAAAAATCAATGAATATTGTAAATGCACAAACAGTAATTTCTCCGCATTGCAAGGTGCAATTCTGAAATTTTTTGCTTTTTCCTGCTCCTCTTAGCATGACAAAGAAGATTCAAAGAGAGTGAGATGCCAGATCCTTTCCTTCAGTCAGTAGCTTCAATCATTTCTGGTATATGAATAACATGATGTTTTTCAATGGCAAAAATCAATGAATTTTGTAAATGCACAAACAGTAATTTCTCCGCATTGCAAGGCGCAATTCTGAAATTTTTTGCTTTTTCCTGCTCCTCTTAGCATGATAAAGAAGATTCAAAGAGAGTGAGATGCCAGCTCCTTTCATTCAGTCAGTAGCTTCAATCATTTCTGGACATTTTTCAATGGCAAAAATCAATGAATATTGTAAATGCACAAACAGTAATTTCTCCGCATTGCAAGGTGCAATTCTGAAATTTTTTGCTTTTTCCTGCTCCTCTTAGCATGATAAAGAAGATTCAAAGAGAGTGAGATGCCAGCTCCTTTCATTCAGTCAGTAGCTTCAATCATTTCTGGACGTTTTTCAATGGCAAAAATCAATGAATATTGTAAATGCACAAACAGTAATTTCTCCGCATTGCAAGGTGCAATTCTGAAATTTTTTGCTTTTTCCTGCTCCTCTTAGCATGATAAAGAAGATTCAAAGAGAGTGAGATGCCAGCTCCTTTCATTCAGTCAGTAGCTTCAATCATTTCTGGACGTTTTTCAATGGCAAAAATCATTGAATATTGTAAATGCACAAACAGTAATTTCTCCGCATTGCAAGGTGCAATTCTGAAATTTTTTACTTTTTCATGCTCCTCTTAGCATGATAAAGAAGATTCAAAGAGAGTGAGATGCCAGCTCCTTTCATTCAGTCAGTAGCTTCAATCATTTCTGGTATATGAATAACATGATGTTTTTCAATCGCAAAAATCAATGAATATTGTAAATGCACAAACAGTAATTTCTCCGCATTGCAAGGTGCAATTCTGAAATGTTTTGCTTTTTCCTGCTCCTCTTAGCATGATAAAGAAGATTCAAAGAGAGTGAGATGCCAGCTCCTTTCATTCAGTCAGTAGCTTCAATCATTTCTGGACGTTTTTCAATGGCAAAAATCAATGAATATTGTAAATGCACAAACAGTAATTTCTCCGCATTGCAAGGTGCAATTCTGAAATTTTTTGCTTTTTCCTGCTCCTCTTAGCATGACAAAGAAGATTCAAAGAGAGTGAGATGCCAGATCCTTTTCTTCAGTCAGTAGCTTCAATCATTTCTGGTATATGAATAACATGATGTTTTTCAATGGCAAAAATCAATGAATTTTGTAAATGCACAAACAGTAATTTCTCCGCATTGCAAGGCGCAATTCTGAAATTTTTTGCTTTTTCCTGCTCCTCTTAGCATGATAAAGAAGATTCAAAGAGAGTGAGATGCCAGCTCCTTTCATTCAGTCAGTAGCTTCAATCATTTCTGGACATTTTTCAATGGCAAAAATCAATGAATATTGTAAATGCACAAACAGTAATTTCTCCGCATTGCAAGGTGCAATTCTGAAATTTTTTGCTTTTTCCTGCTCCTCTTAGCATGATAAAGAAGATTCAAAGAGAGTGAGATGCCAGCTCCTTTCATTCAGTCAGTAGCTTCAATCATTTCTGGACGTTTTTCAATGGCAAAAATCAATGAATATTGTAAATGCACAAACAGTAATTTCTCCGCATTGCAAGGTGCAATTCTGAAATTTTTTGCTTTTTCCTGCTCCTCTTAGCATGATAAAGAAGATTCAAAGAGAGTGAGATGCCAGCTCCTTTCATTCAGTCAGTAGCTTCAATCATTTCTGGACGTTTTTCAATGGCAAAAATCAATGAATATTGTAAATGCACAAACTGCAATTTCTCCGCATTGCAAGGTGCAATTCTGAAATTTTTTGCTTTTTCCTGCTCCTCTTAGCATGATAAAGAAGATTCAAAGAGAGTGAGATGCCAGCTCCTTTCATTCAGTCAGTAGCTTCAATCATTTCTGGTATATGAATAACATGATGTTTTTCAATGGCAAAAATCAATGAATATTGTAAATGCACAAACAGTAATTTCTCCGCATTGCAAGGTGCAATTCTGAAATTTTTTGCTTTTTCCTGCTCCTCTTAGCATGATAAAGAAGATTCAAAGAGAGTGAGATGCCAGCTCCTTTCATTCAGTCAGTAGCTTCAATCATTTCTGGACGTTTTTCAATGGCAAAAATCAATGAATATTGTAAATGCACAAACTGCAATTTCTCCGCATTGCAAGGTGCAATTCTGAAATTTTTTGCTTTTTCCTGCTCCTCTTAGCATGATAAAGAAGATTCAAAGAGAGTGAGATGCCAGCTCCTTTCATTCAGTCAGTAGCTTCAATCATTTCTGGTATATGAATAACATGATGTTTTTCAATAGCAAAAATCAATGAATATTGTAAATGCACAAACAGTAATTTCTCCGCATTGCAAGGTGCAATTCTGAAATTTTTGGCTTTTTCCTGCTCCTCTTAGCATGATAAAGAAGATTCAAAGAGAGTGAGATGCCAGCTCCTTTCATTCAGTCAGTAGCTTCAATCATTTCTGGACGTTTTTCAATGGCAAAAATCAATGAATATTGTAAATGCACAAACAGTAATTTCTCCGCATTGCAAGGTGCAATTCTGAAATTTTTTGCTTTTTCCTGCTCCTCTTAGCATGATAAACAAGATTCAAAGAGAGTGAGATGCCAGCTCCTTTCATTCAGTCAGTAGCTTCAATCATTTCTGGACGTTTTTCAATGGCAAAAATCATTGAATATTGTAAATGCACAAACAGTAATTTCTCCGCATTGCAAGGTGCAATTCTGAAATTTTTTACTTTTTCCTGCTCCTCTTAGCATGATAAAGAAGATTCAAAGAGAATGAGATGCCAGCTCCTTTCATTCAGTCAGTAGCTTCAATCATTTCTGGTATATGAATAACATGATGTTTTTCAATGGCAAAAATCAATGAATATTGTAAATGCACAAACAGTAATTTCTCCGCATTGCAAGGTGCAATTCTGAAATTTTTTGCCTTTTCCTGCTCCTCTTAGCATGATAAAGAAGATTCAAAGAGAGTGAGATGCCAGCTCCTTTCATTCAGTCAGTAGCTTCAATCATTTCTGGACGTTTTTCAATGGCAAAAATCAATGAATATTGTAAATGCACAAACAGTAATTTCTCCGCATTGCAAGGTGCAATTCTGAAATTTTTTGCTTTTTCCTGCTCCTCTTAGCATGATAAAGAAGATTCAAAGAGAGTGAGATGCCAGCTCCTTTCATTCAGTCAGTAGCTTCAATCATTTCTGGTATATGAATAACATGATGTTTTTCAATAGCAAAAATCAATGAATATTGTAAATGCACAAACAGTAATTTCTCCGCATTGCAAGGTGCAATTCTGAAATTTTTGGCTTTTTCCTGCTCCTCTTAGCATGATAAAGAAGATTCAAAGAGAGTGAGATGCCAGCTCCTTTCATTCAGTCAGTAGCTTCAATCATTTCTGGACGTTTTTCAATGGCAAAAATCAATGAATATTGTAAATGCACAAACAGTAATTTCTCCGCATTGCAAGGTGCAATTCTGAAATTTTTTGCTTTTTCCTGCTCCTCTTAGCATGATAAACAAGATTCAAAGAGAGTGAGATGCCAGCTCCTTTCATTCAGTCAGTAGCTTCAATCATTTCTGGACGTTTTTCAATGGCAAAAATCATTGAATATTGTAAATGCACAAACAGTAATTTCTCCGCATTGCAAGGTGCAATTCTGAAATTTTTTACTTTTTCCTGCTCCTCTTAGCATGATAAAGAAGATTCAAAGAGAATGAGATGCCAGCTCCTTTCATTCAGTCAGTAGCTTCAATCATTTCTGGTATATGAATAACATGATGTTTTTCAATGGCAAAAATCAATGAATATTGTAAATGCACAAACAGTAATTTCTCCGCATTGCAAGGTGCAATTCTGAAATTTTTTGCCTTTTCCTGCTCCTCTTAGCATGATAAAGAAGATTCAAAGAGAGTGAGATGCCAGCTCCTTTCATTCAGTCAGTAGCTTCAATCATTTCTGGACGTTTTTCAATGGCAAAAATCAATGAATATTGTAAATGCACAAACAGTAATTTCTCCGCATTGCAAGGTGCAATTCTGAAATTTTTTGCTTTTTCCTGCTCTAGCATGATAAAGAAGATTCAAAGAGAGTGAGATGCCAGCTCCTTTCATTCAGTCAGTAGCTTCAATCATTTCTGGACGTTTTTCAATGGCAAAAATCAATGAATATTGTAAATGCACAAACAGTAATTTCTCCGCATTGCAAGGTGCAATTCTGAAATTTTTTGCTTTTTCCTGCTCCTCTTAGCATGATAAAGAAGATTCAAAGAGAGTGAGATGCCAGCTCCTTTCATTCAGTCAGTAGCTTCAATCATTTCTGGACGTTTTTCAATGGCAAAAATCAATGAATATTGTAAATGCACAAACAGTAATTTCTCCGCATTGCAAGGTGCAATTCTGAAATTTTTTGCTTTTTCCTGCTCCTCTTAGCATGATAAAGAAGATTCAAAGAGAGTGAGATGCCAGCTCCTTTCATTCAGTCAGTAGCTTCAATCATTTCTGGACGTTTTTCAATGGCAAAAATCAATGAATATTGTAAATGCACAAACTGCAATTTCTCCGCATTGCAAGGTGCAATTCTGAAATTTTTTGCTTTTTCCTGCTCCTCTTAGCATGATAAAGAAGATTCAAAGAGAGTGAGATGCCAGCTCCTTTCATTCAGTCAGTAGCTTCAATCATTTCTGGTATATGAATAACATGATGTTTTTCAATGGCAAAAATCAATGAATATTGTAAATGCACAAACAGTAATTTCTCCGCATTGCAAGGTGCAATTCTGAAATTTTTTGCTTTTTCCTGCTCCTCTTAGCATGATAAAGAAGATTCAAAGAGAGTGAGATGCCAGCTCCTTTCATTCAGTCAGTAGCTTCAATCATTTCTGGACGTTTTTCAATGGCAAAAATCATTGAATATTGTAAATGCACAAACAGTAATTTCTCCGCATTGCAAGGTGCAATTCTGAAATTTTTTGCTTTTTCCTGCTCTAGCATGATAAAGAAGATTCAAAGAGAGTGAGATGCCAGCTCCTTTCATTCAGTCAGTAGCTTCAAACATTTCTGGTATATGAATAACATGATGTTTTTCAATGGCAAAAATCAATGAATATTGTAAATGCACAAACAGTAATTTCTCCGCATTGCAAGGTGCAATTCTGAAATTTTTTGCTTTTTCCTGCTCCTCTTAGCATGATAAAGAAGATTCAAAGAGAGTGAGATGCCAGCTCCTTTCATTCAGTCAGTAGCTTCAATCATTTCTGGACGTTTTTCAATGGCAAAAATCAATGAATATTGTAAATGCACAAACAGTAATTTCTCCGCATTGCAAGGTGCAATTCTGAAATTTTTTGCTTTTTCCTGCTCCTCTTAGCATGATAAAGAAGATTCAAAGAGAGTGAGATGCCAGCTCCTTTCATTCAGTCAGTAGCTTCAATCATTTCTGGACGTTTTTCAATGGCAAAAATCAATGAATATTGTAAATGCACAAACTGCAATTTCTCCGCATTGCAAGGTGCAATTCTGAAATTTTTTGCTTTTTCCTGCTCCTCTTAGCATGATAAAGAAGATTCAAAGAGAGTGAGATGCCAGCTCCTTTCATTCAGTCAGTAGCTTCAATCATTTCTGGTATATGAATAACATGATGTTTTTCAATGGCAAAAATCAATGAATATTGTAAATGCACAAATAGTAATTTCTCCGCATTGCAAGGTGCAATTCTGAAATTTTTTGCTTTTTCCTGCTCCTCTTAGCATGATAAAGAAGATTCAAAGAGAGTGAGATGCCAGCTCCTTTCATTCAGTCAGTAGCTTCAATCATTTCTGGACGTTTTTCAATGGCAAAAATCATTGAATATTGTAAATGCACAAAAAGTAATTTCTCCGCATTGCAAGGTGCAATTCTGAAATTTTTTACTTTTTCCTGCTCCTCTTAGCATGATAAAGAAGATTCAAAGAGAGTGAGATGCCAGCTCCTTTCATTCAGTCAGTAGCTTCAATCATTTCTGGTATATGAATAACATGATGTTTTTCAATCGCAAAAATCAATGAATATTGTAAATGCACAAACAGTAATTTCTCCGCATTGCAAGGTGCAATTCTGAAATGTTTTGCTTTTTCCTGCTCCTCTTAGCATGATAAAGAAGATTCAAAGAGAGTGAGATGCCAGCTCCTTTCATTCAGTCAGTAGCTTCAATCATTTCTGGACGTTTTTCAATGGCAAAAATCAATGAATATTGTAAATGCACAAACAGTAATTTCTCCGCATTGCAAGGTGCAATTCTGAAATTTTTTGCTTTTTCCTGCTCCTCTTAGCATGACAAAGAAGAGTCAAAGAGAGTGAGATGCCAGATCCTTTCCTTCAGTCAGTAGCTTCAATCATTTCTGGTATATGAATAACATGATGTTTTTCAATGGCAAAAATCAATGAATTTTGTAAATGCACAAACAGTAATTTCTCCGCATTGCAAGGCGCAATTCTGAAATTTTTTGCTTTTTCCTGCTCCTCTTAGCATGATAAAGAAGATTCAAAGAGAGTGAGATGCCAGCTCCTTTCATTCAGTCAGTAGCTTCAATCATTTCTGGACATTTTTCAATGGCAAAAATCAATGAATATTGTAAATGCACAAACAGTAATTTCTCCGCATTGCAAGGTGCAATTCTGAAATTTTTTGCTTTTTCCTGCTCCTCTTAGCATGATAAAGAAGATTCAAAGAGAGTGAGATGCCAGCTCCTTTCATTCAGTCAGTAGCTTCAATCATTTCTGGACGATTTTCAATGGCAAAAATCAATGAATATTGTAAATGCACAAACAGTAATTTCTCCGCATTGCAAGGTGCAATTCTGAAATTTTTTGCTTTTTCCTGCTCATCTTAGCATGATAAAGAAGATTCAAAGAGAGTGAGATGCCAGCTCCTTTCATTCAGTCAGTAGCTTCAATCATTTCTGGACGTTTTTCAATGGCAAAAATCAATGAATATTGTAAATGCACAAACTGCAATTTCTCCGCATTGCAAGGTGCAATTCTGAAATTTTTTGCTTTTTCCTGCTCCTCTTAGCATGATAAAGAAGATTCAAAGAGAGTGAGATGCCAGCTCCTTTCATTCAGTCAGTAGCTTCAATCATTTCTGGTATATGAATAACATGATGTTTTTCAATGGCAAAAATCAATGAATATTGTAAATGCACAAACAGTAATTTCTCCGCATTGCAAGGTGCAATTCTGAAATTTTTTGCTTTTTCCTGCTCCTCTTAGCATGATAAAGAAGATTCAAAGAGAGTGAGATGCCAGCTCCTTTCATTCAGTCAGTAGCTTCAATCATTTCTGGACGTTTTTCAATGGCAAAAATCAATGAATATTGTAAATGCACAAACTGCAATTTCTCCGCATTGCAAGGTGCAATTCTGAAATTTTTTGCTTTTTCCTGCTCCTCTTAGCATGATAAAGAAGATTCAAAGAGAGTGAGATGCCAGCTCCTTTCATTCAGTCAGTAGCTTCAATCATTTCTGGTATATGAATAACATGATGTTTTTCAATAGCAAAAATCAATGAATATTGTAAATGCACAAACAGTAATTTCTCCGCATTGCAAGGTGCAATTCTGAAATTTTTGGCTTTTTCCTGCTCCTCTTAGCATGATAAAGAAGATTCAAAGAGAGTGAGATGCCAGCTCCTTTCATTCAGTCAGTAGCTTCAATCATTTCTGGACATTTTTCAATGGCAAAAATCAATGAATATTGTAAATGCACAAACAGTAATTTCTCCGCATTGCAAGGTGCAATTCTGAAATTTTTTGCTTTTTCCTGCTCCTCTTAGCATGATAAACAAGATTCAAAGAGAGTGAGATGCCAGCTCCTTTCATTCAGTCAGTAGCTTCAATCATTTCTGGACGTTTTTCAATGGCAAAAATCATTGAATATTGTAAATGCACAAACAGTAATTTCTCCGCATTGCAAGGTGCAATTCTGAAATTTTTTACTTTTTCCTGCTCCTCTTAGCATGATAAAGAAGATTCAAAGAGAATGAGATGCCAGCTCCTTTCATTCAGTCAGTAGCTTCAATCATTTCTGGTATATGAATAACATGATGTTTTTCAATCGCAAAAATCAATGAATATTGTAAATGCACAAACAGTAATTTCTCCGCATTGCAAGGAGCAATTCTGAAATTTTTGCTTTTTCCTGCTCCTCTTAGCATGATAAAGAAGATTCAAAGAGAGTGAGATGCCAGCTCCTTTCATTCAGTCAGTAGCTTCAATCATTTCTGGACGTTTTTCAATGGCAAAAATCAATGAATATTGTAAATGCACAAACAGTAATTTCTCCGCATTGCAAGGTGCAATTCTGAAATTTTTTGCTTTTTCCTGCTCCTCTTAGCATGATAAAGAAGATTCAAAGAGAGTGAGATGCCAGCTCCTTTCCTTCAGTCAGTAGCTTCAATCATTTCTGGTATATGAATAACATGATGTTTTTCAATGGCAAAAATCAATGAATTTTGTAAATGCACAAACAGTAATTTCTCCGCATTGCAAGGCGCAATTCTGAAATTTTTTGCTTTTTCCTGCTCCTCTTAGCATGATAAAGAAGATTCAAAGAGAGTGAGATGCCAGCTCCTTTCATTCAGTCAGTAGCTTCAATCATTTCTGGACATTTTTCAATGGCAAAAATCAATGAATATTGTAAATGCACAAACAGTAATTTCTCCGCATTGCAAGGTGCAATTCTGAAATTTTTTGCTTTTTCCTGCTCCTCTTAGCATAATAAAGAAGATTCAAAGAGAGTGAGATGCCAGCTCCTTTCATTCAGTCAGTAGCTTCAATCATTTCTGGACGTTTTTCAATGGCAAAAATCAATGAATATTGTAAATGCACAAACAGTAATTTCTCCGCATTGCAAGGTGCAATTCTGAAATTTTTTGCTTTTTCCTGCTCCTCTTAGCATGATAAAGAAGATTCAAAGAGAGTGAGGTGCCAGCTCCTTTCATTCAGTCAGGAGCTTCAAACATTTCTGGTATATGAATAACATGTTTTTCAATGGCAAAAATCAATGAATATTGTAAATGCACAAACAGTAATTTCTCCGCATTGCAAGGTGCAATTCTGAAATTTTTTGCTTTTTCCTGCTCCTCTTAGCATGATAAAGAAGATTCAAAGAGAGTGAGATGCCAGCTCCTTTCATTCAGTCAGTAGCTTCAATCATTTCTGGACGTTTTTCAATGGCAAAAATCAATGAATATTGTAAATGCACAAACTGTAATTTCTCCGCATTGCAAGGTGCAATTCTGAAATTTTTTGCTTTTTCCTGCTCCTCTTAGCATGATAAAGAAGATTCAAAGAGAGTGAGATGCCAGCTCCATTCATTGAGTCAGTAGCTTCAATCATTTCTGGACGTTTTTCAATGGCAAAAATCAATGAATATTGTAAATGCACAAACAGTAATTTCTCCGCATTGCAAGGTGCAATTCTGAAATTTTTTGCTTTTTCCTGCTCCTCTTAGAATGATAAAGAAGATTCAAAGAGAGTGAGATGCCAGCTCCTTTCATTCAGTCAGTACCTTCAATCATTTCTGGACGTTTTTCAATGGCAAAAATCAATGAATATTGTAAATGCACAAACAGTAATTTCTCCGCATTGCAAGGTGCAATTCTGAAATTTTTTGCTTTTTCCTGCTCCTCTTAGCATGATAAAGAAGATTCAAAGAGAGTGAGATGCCAGTTCCTTTCATTCAGTCAGTAGCTTCAAACATTTCTGGTATATGAATAACATGATGTTTTTCAATGGCAAAAATCAATGAATATTGTAAATGCACAAACAGTAATTTCTCCGCATTGCAAGGTGCAAGTCTGAAATTTTTTGCTTTTTCCTGCTCCTCTTAGCATGATAAAGAAGATTCAAAGAGAGTGAGATGCCAGCTCCTTTCATTCAGTCAGTAGCTTCAAACATTTCTGGTATATGAATAACATGATGTTTTTCAATGGCAAAAATCAATGAATATTGTAAATGCACAAACAGTAATTTCTCCGCATTGCAAGGTGCAAGTCTGAAATTTTTTGCTTTTTCCTGCTCCTCTTAGCATGATAAAGAAGATTCAAAGAGAGTGAGATGCCAGCTACTTTCATTCAGTCAGTAGCTTCAATCATTTCTGGACGTTTTTCAATGGTAAAAATCAATGAATATTGTAAATGCACAAACAGTAATTTCTCCACATTGCAAGGTGCAATTCTGAAATTTTTTGCTTTATCCTGCTCCTCTTAGCATGATAAAGAAGATTCAAAGAGATTGAGATGCCAGCTCCTTTCATTCAGTCAGTAGCTTCAAACATTTCTGGTATATGAATAACATGATGTTTTTCAATGGCAAAAATCAATGAATATTGTAAATGCACAAACAGTAATTTCTCCGCATTGCAAGGTGCAATTCTGAAATTTTTTGCTTTTTCCTGCTCCTCTTAGCATGATAAAGAAGATTCAAAGAGAGTGAGATGCCAGCTCCTTTCATTCAGTCAGTAGCTTCAAACATTTCTGGTATATGAATAACATGATGTTTTTCAATGGCAAAAATCAATGAATATTGTAAATGCACAAACAGTAATTTCTCCGCATTGCAAGGTGCAAGTCTGAAATTTTTTGCTTTTTCCTGCTCCTCTTAGCATGATAAAGAAGATTCAAAGAGAGTGAGATGCCAGCTACTTTCATTCAGTCAGTAGCTTCAATCATTTCTGGACGTTTTTCAATGGTAAAAATCAATGATTATTGTAAATGCACAAACAGTAATTTCTCCACATTGCAAGGTGCAATTCTGAAATTTTTTGCTTTTTCCTGCTCCTCTTAGCATGATAAAGAAGATTCAAAGAGAGTGAGATGCCAGCTCCTTTCATTCAGTCAGTAGCTTCAAACATTTCTGGTATATGAATAACATGATGTTTTTCAATGGCAAAAATCAATGAATATTGTAAATGCACAAACAGTAATTTCTCCGCATTGCAAGGTGCAATTCTGAAATTTTTTGCTTTTTCCTGCTCCTCTTAGCATGATAAAGAAGATTCAAAGAGAGTGAGATGCCAGCTCCTTTCATTCAGTCAGTAGCTTCAATCATTTCTGGATGTTTTTCAATGGCAAAAATCAATGAATATTGTAAATGCACAAACTGTAATTTCTCCGCATTGCAAGGTGCAATTCTGAAATTTTTTGCTTTTTCCTGCTCCTCTTAGCATGATAAAGAAGATTCAAAGAGAGTGAGATGCCAGCTCCTTTCATTCAGTCAGTAGCTTCAATCATTTCTGGACGTTTTTCAATGGCAAAAATCAATGAATATTGTAAATGCACAAACAGTAATTTCTCCGCATTGCAAGGTGCAATTCTGAAATTTTTTGCTTTTTCCTGCTCCTCTTAGCATGATAAAGAAGATTCAAAGAGAGTGAGATGCCAGCTCCTTTCATTCAGTCAGTACCTTCAATCATTTCTGGACGTTTTTCAATGGCAAAAATCAATGAATATTGTAAATGCACAAACAGTAATTTTTCCGCATTGCAAGGTGCAATTCTGAAATTTTTTGCTTTTTCCCGCTCCTCTTAGCATGATAAAGAAGATTCAAAGAGAGTGAGGTGCCAGCTCCTTTCATTCAGTCAGTAGCTTCAAACATTTCTGGTATATGAATAACATGTTTTTCAATGGCAAAAATCAATGAATATTGTAAATGCACAAACAGTAATTTTTCCGCATTGCAAGGTGCAATTCTGAAATTTTTTGATTTTTCCCGCTCCTCTTAGCATGATAAAGAAGATTCAAAGAGAGTGAGATGCCAGCTCCTTTCATTCAGTCAGTAGCTTCAATCATTTCTGGACGTTTTTCAATGGCAAAAATCAATGAATATTGTAAATGCACAAACAGTAATTTCTCCGCATTGCAAGGTGCAATTCTGAAATTTTTTGCTTTTTCCTGCTCCTCTTAGCATGATAAAGAAGATTCAAAGAGAGTGAGATGCCAGCTCCTTTCATTCAGTCAGTAGCTTCAATCATTTCTGGACGTTTTTCAATGGCAAAAATCAATGAATATTGTAAATGCACAAACAGTAATTTCTCCGCATTGCAAGGTGCAATTCTGAAATTTTTTGCTTTTTCCTGCTCCTCTTAGCATGATAAAGAAGATTCAAAGAGAGTGAGATGCCAGCTCCTTTCATTCAGTCAGTAGCTTCAATCATTTCTGGACGTTTTTCAATGGCAAAAATCAATGAATATTGTAAATGCACAAACAGTAATTTCTCCGCATTGCAAGGTGCAATTCTGAAATTTTTTGCTTTTTCCTGCTCCTCTTAGCATGATAAAGAAGATTCAAAGAGAGTGAGATGCCAGCTCCTTTCATTCAGTCAGTAGCTTCAAACATTTCTGGTATATGAATAACATGATGTTTTTCAATGGCAAAAATCAATGAATATTGTAAATGCACAAACAGTAATTTCTCCGCATTGCAAGGTGCAAGTCTGAAATTTTTTGTTTTTTCCTGCTCCTCTTAGCATGATAAAGAAGATTCAAAGAGAGTGAGATGCCAGCTACTTTCATTCAGTCAGTAGCTTCAATCATTTCTGGACGTTTTTCAATGGTAAAAATCAATGAATATTGTAAATGCACAAACAGTAATTTCTCCACATTGCAAGGTGCAATTCTAAAATTTTTTGCTTTTTCCTGCTCCTCTTAGCATGATAAAGAAGATTCAAAGAGAGTGAGATGCCAGCTCCTTTCATTCAGTCAGTAGCTTCAAACATTTCTGGTATATGAATAACATGATGTTTTTCAATGGCAAAAATCAATGAATATTGTAAATGCACAAACAGTAATTTCTCCGCATTGCAAGGTGCAATTCTGAAATTTTTTGCTTTTTCCTGCTCCTCTTAGCATGATTCAAAGAGAGTGAGATGCCAGCTCCTTTCATTCAGTCAGTAGCTTCAATCATTTCTGGACATTTTTCAATGGCAAAAATCAATGAATATTGTAAATGCACAAACAGTAATTTCTCCGCATTGCAAGGTGCAATTCTGAAATTTTTTGCTTTTTCCTGCTCCTCTTAGCATGATAAAGAAGATTCAAAGAGAGTGAGATGTCAGCTCCTTTCATTCAGTCAGTAGCTTCAAACATTTCTGGTATATGAATAACATGATGTTTTTCAAAGGCAAAAATCAATGAATATTGTAAATGCACAAACAGTAATTTCTCCGCATTGCAAGGTGCAATTCTGAAATTTTTTGCTTTTTCCTGCTCCTCTTAGCATGATAAAGAAGATTCAAAGAGAGTGAGATGCCAGCTCCTTTCATTCAGTCAGTAGCTTCAAACATTTCTGGTATATGAATAACATGATGTTTTTCAATGGCAAAAATCAATGAATATTGTAAATGCACAAATAGTAATTTCTCCGCATTGCAAGGTGCAAGTCTGAAATTTTTTGCTTTTTCCTGCTCCTCTTAGCATGATAAAGAAGATTCAAAGAGAGTGAGATGCCAGCTACTTTCATTCAGTCAGTAGCTTCAATCATTTCTGGACGTTTTTCAATGGTAAAAATCAATGAATATTGTAAATGCACAAACAGTAATTTCTCCACATTGCAAGGTGCAATTCTGAAATTTTTTGCTTTTTCCTGCTCCTCTTAGCATGATAAAGAAGATTCAAAGAGATTGAGATGCCAGCTCCTTTCATTCAGTCAGTAGCTTCAAACATTTCTTGTATATGAATAACATGATGTTTTTCAATGGCAAAAATCAATGAATATTGTAAATGCACAAACAGTAATTTCTCCGCATTGCAAGGTGCAATTCTGAAATTTTTTGCTTTTTCCTGCTCCTCTTAGCATGATAAAGAAGATTCAAAGAGAGTGAGATGCCAGCTCCTTTCATTCAGTCAGTAGCTTCAAACATTTCTGGTATATGAATAACATGATGTTTTTCAATGGCAAAAATCAATGAATATTGTAAAAGCACAAACAGTAATTTCTCCGCATTGCAAGGTGCAAGTCTGAAATTTTTTGCTTTTTCCTGCTCCTCTTAGCATGATAAAGAAAATTCAAAGAGAGTGAGATGCCAGCTACTTTCATTCAGTCAGTAGCTTCAATCATTTCTGGACGTTTTTCAATGGTAAAAATCAATGAATATTGTAAATGCACAAACAGTAATTTCTCCACATTGCAAGGTGCAATTCTGAAATTTTTTGCTTTTTCCTGCTCCTCTTAGCATGATAAAGAAGATTCAAAGAGAGTGAGATGCCAGCTCCTTTCATTCAGTCAGTAGCTTCAAACATTTCTAGTATATAAATAACATGATGTTTTTCAATGGCAAAAATCAATGAATATTGTAAATGCACAAACAGTAATTTCTCCGCATTGCAAGGTGCAATTCTGAAATTTTTTGCTTTTTCCTGTTCCTCTTAGCATGATAAAGAAGATTCAAAGAGAGTGAGATGCCAGCTCCTTTCATTCAGTCAGTAGCTTCAATCATTTCTGGACGTTTCTCAATGGCAAAAATCAATGAATATTGTAAATGCACAAACTGTAATTTTTCCGCATTGCAAGGTGCAATTCTGAAATTTTTTGCTTTTTCCTGCTCCTCTTAGCATGATAAAGAAGATTCAAAGAGAGTGAGATGCCAGCTCCTTTCATTCAGTCAGTAGCTTCAATCATTTCTGGACGTTTTTCAATGGCAAAAATCAATGAATATTGTAAATGCACAAACAGTAATTTCTCCGCATTGCAAGGTGCAATTCTGAAATTTTTTGCTTTTTCCTGCTCCTCTTAGCATGATAAAGAAGATTCAAAGAGAGTGAGATGCCAGCTCCTTTCATTCAGTCAGTACCTTCAATCATTTCTGGACGTTTTTCAATGGCAAAAATCAATGAATATTGTAAATGCACAAACAGTAATTTCTCCGCATTGCAAGGTGCAATTCTGAAATTTTTTGCTTTTTCCCGCTCCTCTTAGCATGATAAAGAAGATTCAAAGAGAGTGAGGTGCCAGCTCCTTTCATTCAGTCAGTAGCTTCAAACATTTCTGGTATATGAATTACATGTTTTTCAATGGCAAAAATCAATGAATATTGTAAATGCACAAACAGTAATTTCTCCGCATTGCAAGGTGCAATTCTGAAATTTTTTGCTTTTTCCTGCTCCTCTTAGCATGATAAAGAAGATTCAAAGAGAGTGAGATGCCAGCTCCTTTCATTCAGTCAGTAGCTTCAATCATTTCTGGACGTTTTTCAATGGCAAAAATCAATGAATATTGTAAATGCACAAACAGTAATTTCTCCGCATTGCAAGGTGCAATTCTGAAATTTTTTGCTTTTTCCTGCTCCTCTTAGCATGATAAAGAAGATTCAAAGAGAGTGAGATGCCAGCTCCTTTCATTCAGTCAGTAGCTTCAATCATTTCTGGACGTTTTTCAATGGCAAAAATCAATGAATATTGTAAATGCACAAAAAGTAATTTCTCCGCATTGCAAGGTGCAATTCTGAAATTTTTTGCTTTTTCCTGCTCCTCTTAGCATGATAAAGAAGATTCAAAGAGAGTGAGATGCCAGCTCCTTTCATTCAGTCAGTAGCTTCAAACATTTCTGGTATATGAATAACATGATGTTTTTCAATGGCAAAAATCAATGAATATTGTAAATGCACAAACAGTAATTTCTCCGCATTGCAAGGTGCAAGTCTGAAATTTTTTGCTTTTTCCTGCTCCTCTTAGCATGATAAAAAAGATTCAAAGAGAGTGAGATGGCAGCTACTTTCATTCAGTCAGTAGCTTCAATCATTTCTGGACGTTTTTCAATGGTAAAAATCAATGAATATTGTAAATGCACAAACAGTAATTTCTCCACATTGCAAGGTGCAATTCTGAAATTTTTTGCTTTTTCCTGCTCCTCTTAGCATGATAAAGAAGATTCAAAGAGAGTGAGATGCCAGCTCCTTTCATTCAGTCAGTAGCTTCAAACATTTCTGGTATATGAATAACATGATGTTTTTCAATGGCAAAAATCAATGAATATTGTAAATGCACAAACAGTAATTTCTCCGCATTGCAAGGTGCAATTCTGAAATTTCTTGCTTTTTCCTGCTCCTCTTAGCATGATAAAGAAGATTCAAAGAGAGTGAGATGCCAGCTCCTTTCATTCAGTCAGTAGCTTCAATCATTTCTGGTATATGAATAACATGATGTTTTTCAATGGCAAAAATCAATGAATATTGTAAATGCACAAACAGTAATTTCTCCGCATTGCAAGGTGCAATTCTGAAATTTTTTGCTTTTTCCTGCTCCTCTTAGCATGATAAAGAAGATTCAAAGAGAGTGAGATGCCAGCTCCTTTCATTCAGTCAGTAGCTTCAATCATTTCTGGACTTTTTTCAACGGCAAAAATCAATGAATATTGTAAATGCACAAACAGTAATTTCTCCGCATTGCAAGGTGCAATTCTGAAATTTTTTGCTTTTTACTGCTCCTCTTAGCATGATAAAGAAGATTCAAAGAGAGTGAGATGCCAGCTCCTTTCATTCAGTCAGTAGCTTCAATCATTTCTGGACGTTTTTCAATGGCAAAAATCAATGTATATTGTAAATGCACAAACAGTAATTTCTCCGCATTGCAAGGTGCAATTCTGAAATTTTTTGCTTTTTCCTGCTCCTCTTAGCATGATAAAGAAGATTCAAAGAGAGTGAGATGCCAGCTCCTTTCATTCAGTCAGTAGCTTCAATCATTTCTGGACGTTTTTCAATGGCAAAAATCAATGAATATTGTAAATGCACAAACTGTAATTTCTCCGCATTGCAAGGTGCAATTCTGAAATTTTTTGCTTTTTCCTGCTCCTCTTAGCATGATAAAGAAGATTCAAAGAGAGTGAGATGCCAGCTCCATTCATTGAGTCAGTAGCTTCAATCATTTCTGGACGTTTTTCAATGGCAAAAATCAATGAATATTGTAAATGCACAAACTGTAATTTCTCCGCATTGCAAGGTGCAATTCTGAAATTTTTTGCTTTTTCCTGCTCCTCTTAGCATGATAAAGAAGATTCAAAGAGAGTGAGATGCCAGTTCCTTTCATTCAGTCAGTAGCTTCAAACATTTCTGGTATATGAATAACGATGTTTTTCAATGGCAAAAATCAATGAATATTGTAAATGCACAAACAGTAATTTCTCCGCATTGCAAGGTGCAAGTCTGAAATTTTTTGCTTTTTCCTGCTCCTCTTAGCATGATAAAGAAGATTCAAAGAGAGTGAGATGCCAGCTCCTTTCATTCAGTCAGTAGCTTCAAACATTTCTGGTATATGAATAACATGATGTTTTTCAATGGCAAAAATCAATGAATATTGTAAATGCACAAACAGTAATTTCTCCGCATTGCAAGGTGCAAGTCTGAAATTTTTTGCTTTTTCCTGCTCCTCTTAGCATGATAAAGAAGATTCAAAGAGAGTGAGATGCCAGCTACTTTCATTCAGTCAGTAGCTTCAATCATTTCTGGACGTTTTTCAATGGTAAAAATCAATGAATATTGTAAATGCACAAACAGTAATTTCTCCACATTGCAAGGTGCAATTCTGAAATTTTTTGCTTTATCCTGCTCCTCTTAGCATGATAAAGAAGATTCAAAGAGATTGAGATGCCAGCTCCTTTCATTCAGTCAGTAGCTTCAAACATTTCTGGTATATGAATAACATGATGTTTTTCAATGGCAAAAATCAATGAATATTGTAAATGCACAAACAGTAATTTCTCCGCATTGCAAGGTGCAATTCTGAAATTTTTTGCTTTTTCCTGCTCCTCTTAGCATGATAAAGAAGATTCAAAGAGAGTGAGATGCCAGCTCCTTTCATTCAGTCAGTAGCTTCAAACATTTCTGGTATATGAATAACATGATGTTTTTCAATGGCAAAAATCAATGAATATTGTAAATGCACAAACAGTAATTTCTCCGCATTGCAAGGTGCAAGTCTGAAATTTTTTGCTTTTTCCTGCTCCTCTTAGCATGATAAAGAATATTCAAAGAGAGTGAGATGCCAGCTACTTTCATTCAGTCAGTAGCTTCAATCATTTCTGGACGTTTTTCAATGGTAAAAATCAATGAATATTGTAAATGCACAAACAGTATTTTCTCCACATTGCAAGGTGCAATTCTGAAATTTTTTGCTTTTTCCTGCTCCTCTTAGCATGATAAAGAAGATTCAAAGAGAGTGAGATGCCAGCTCCTTTCATTCAGTCAGTAGCTTCAAACATTTCTGGTATATGAATAACATGATGTTTTTCAATGGCAAAAATCAATGAATATTGTAAATGCACAAACAGTAATTTCTCCGCATTGCAAGGTGCAATTCTGAAATTTTTTGCTTTTTCCTGCTCCTCTTAGCATGATAAAGAAGATTCAAAGAGAGTGAGATGCCAGCTCCTTTCATTCAGTCAGTAGCTTCAATCATTTCTGGACGTTTTTCAATGGCAAAAATCAATGAATATTGTAAATGCACAAACAGTAATTTCTCCGCATTGCAATGTGCAATTCTGAAATTTTTTGCTTTTTCCTGCTCCTCTTAGCATGATAAAGAAGATTCAAAGAGAGTGAGATGCCAGCTCCTTTCATTCAGTCAGTAGCTTCAATCATTTCTGGACGTTTTTCAATGGCAAAAATCAATGAATATTGTAAATGCACAAACAGTAATTTCTCCGCATTGCAAGGTGCAATTCTGAAATTTTTTGCTTTTTCCTGCTCCTCTTAGCATGATAAAGAAGATTCAAAGAGAGTGAGATGCCAGCTCCTTTCATTCAGTCAGTAGCTTCAAACATTTCTGGTATATGAATAACATGATGTTTTTCAATGGCAAAAATCAATGAATATTGTAAATGCACAAACAGTAATTTCTCCGCATTGCAAGGTGCAAGTCTGAATTTTTTTGCTTTTTCCTGCTCCTCTTAGCATGATAAAGAAGATTCAAAGAGAGTGAGATGCCAGCTACTTTCATTCAGTCAGTAGCTTCAATCATTTCTGGACGTTTTTCAATGGTAAAAATCAATGAATATTGTAAATGCACAAACAGTAATTTCTCCACATTGCAAGGTGCAATTCTAAAATTTTTTGCTTTTTCCTGCTCCTCTTAGCATGATAAAGAAGATTCAAAGAGAGTGAGATGCCAGCTCCTTTCATTCAGTCAGTAGCTTCAAACATTTCTGGTATATGAATAACATGATGTTTTTCAATGGCAAAAATCAATGAATATTGTAAATGCACAAACAGTAATTTCTCCGCATTGCAAGGTGCAATTCTGAAATTTTTTGCTTTTTCCTGCTCCTCTTAGCATGATAAAGAAGATTCAAAGAGAGTGAGATGCCAGCTCCTTTCATTCAGTCAGTAGCTTCAAACATTTCTGGTATATGAATAACATGATGTTTTTCAATGGCAAAAATCAATGAATATTGTAAATGCACAAACAGTAATTTCTCCGCATTGCAAGGTGCAAGTCTGAAATTTTTTGCTTTTTCCTGCTCCTCTTAGCATGATAAAGAAAATTCAAAGAGAGTGAGATGCCAGCTACATTCATTCAGTCAGTAGCTTCAATCATTTCTGGACGTTTTTCAATGGTAAAAATCAATGAATATTGTAAATGCACAAACAGTAATTTCTCCACATTGCAAGGTGCAATTCTGAAATTTTTTGCTTTTTCCTGCTCCTCTTAGCATGATAAAGAAGATTCAAAGAGAGTGAGATGCCAGCTCCTTTCATTCAGTCAGTAGCTTCAAACATTTCTGGTATATAAATAACATGATGTTTTTCAATGGCAAAAATCAATGAATATTGTAAATGCACAAACAGTAATTTCTCCGCATTGCAAGGTGCAATTCTGAAATTTTTTGCTTTTTCCTGTTCCTCTTAGCATGATAAAGAAGATTCAAAGAGAGTGAGATGCCAGCTCCTTTCATTCAGTCAGTAGCTTCAATCATTTCTGGACGTTTCTCAATGGCAAAAATCAATGAATATTGTAAATGCAAAAACTGTAATTTCTCCGCATTGCAAGGTGCAATTCTGAAATTTTTTGCTTTTTCCTGCTCCTCTTAGCATGATAAAGAAGATTCAAAGAGAGTGAGATGCCAGCTCCTTTCATTCAGTCAGTAGCTTCAATCATTTCTGGACGTTTTTCAATGGCAAAAATCAATGAATATTGTAAATGCACAAACAGTAATTTCTCCGCATTGCAAGGTGCAATTCTGAAATTTTTTGCTTTTTCCTGCTCCTCTTAGCATGATAAAGAAGATTCAAAGAGAGTGAGATGCCAGCTCCTTTCATTCAGTCAGTAGCTTCAATCATTTCTGGACGTTTTTCAATGGCAAAAATCAATGAATATTGTAAATGCACAAACAGTAATTTCTCCGCATTGCAAGGTGCAATTCTGAAATTTTTTGCTTTTTCCCGCTCCTCTTAGCATGATAAAGAAGATTCAAAGAGAGTGAGGTGCCAGCTCCTTTCATTCAGTCAGTAGCTTCAAACATTTCTGGTATATGAATTACATGTTTTTCAATGGCAAAAATCAATGAATATTGTAAATGCACAAACAGTAATTTCTCCGCATTGCAAGGTGCAATTCTGAAATTTTTTGCTTTTTCCTGCTCCTCTTAGCATGATAAAGAAGATTCAAAGAGAGTGAGATGCCAGCTCCTTTCATTCAGTCAGTAGCTTCAATCATTTCTGGACGTTTTTCAATGGCAAAAATCAATGTATATTGTAAATGCACAAACAGTAATTTCTCCGCATTGCAAGGTGCAATTCTGAAATTTTTTGCTTTTTCCTGCTCCTCTTAGCATGATAAAGAAGATTCAAAGAGAGTGAGATGCCAGCTCCTTTCATTCAGTCAGTAGCTTCAATCATTTCTGGACGTTTTTCAATGGCAAAAATCAATGAATATTGTAAATGCACAAACTGTAATTTCTCCGCATTGCAAGGTGCAATTCTGAAATTTTTTGCTTTTTCCTGCTCCTCTTAGCATGATAAAGAAGATTCAAAGAGAGTGAGATGCCAGCTCCATTCATTGAGTCAGTAGCTTCAATCATTTCTGGACGTTTTTCAATGGCAAAAATCAATGAATATTGTAAATGCACAAACTGTAATTTCTCCGCATTGCAAGGTGCAATTCTGAAATTTTTTGCTTTTTCCTGCTCCTCTTAGCATGATAAAGAAGATTCAAAGAGAGTGAGATGCCAGTTCCTTTCATTCAGTCAGTAGCTTCAAACATTTCTGGTATATGAATAACGATGTTTTTCAATGGCAAAAATCAATGAATATTGTAAATGCACAAACAGTAATTTCTCCGCATTGCAAGGTGCAAGTCTGAAATTTTTTGCTTTTTCCTGCTCCTCTTAGCATGATAAAGAAGATTCAAAGAGAGTGAGATGCCAGCTCCTTTCATTCAGTCAGTAGCTTCAAACATTTCTGGTATATGAATAACATGATGTTTTTCAATGGCAAAAATCAATGAATATTGTAAATGCACAAACAGTAATTTCTCCGCATTGCAAGGTGCAAGTCTGAAATTTTTTGCTTTTTCCTGCTCCTCTTACCATGATAAAGAAGATTCAAAGAGAGTGAGATGCCAGCTACTTTCATTCAGTCAGTAGCTTCAATCATTTCTGGACGTTTTTCAATGGTAAAAATCAATGAATATTGTAAATGCACAAACAGTAATTTCTCCACATTGCAAGGTGCAATTCTGAAATTTTTTGCTTTATCCTGCTCCTCTTAGCATGATAAAGAAGATTCAAAGAGATTGAGATGCCAGCTCCTTTCATTCAGTCAGTAGCTTCAAACATTTCTGGTATATGAATAACATGATGTTTTTCAATGGCAAAAATCAATGAATATTGTAAATGCACAAACAGTAATTTCTCCGCATTGCAAGGTGCAATTCTGAAATTTTTTGCTTTTTCCTGCTCCTCTTAGCATGATAAAGAAGATTCAAAGAGAGTGAGATGCCAGCTCCTTTCATTCAGTCAGTAGCTTCAAACATTTCTGGTATATGAATAACATGATGTTTTTCAATGGCAAAAATCAATGAATATTGTAAATGCACAAACAGTAATTTCTCCGCATTGCAAGGTGCAAGTCTGAAATTTTTTGCTTTTTCCTGCTCCTCTTAGCATGATAAAGAATATTCAAAGAGAGTGAGATGCCAGCTACTTTCATTCAGTCAGTAGCTTCAATCATTTCTGGACGTTTTTCAATGGTAAAAATCAATGAATATTGTAAATGCACAAACAGTAATTTCTCCACATTGCAAGGTGCAATTCTGAAATTTTTTGCTTTTTCCTGCTCCTCTTAGCATGATAAAGAAGATTCAAAGAGAGTGAGATGCCAGCTCCTTTCATTCAGTCAGTAGCTTCAAACATTTCTGGTATATGAATAACATGATGTTTTTCAATGGCAAAAATCAATGAATATTGTAAATGCACAAACAGTAATTTCTCCGCATTGCAAGGTGCAATTCTGAAATTTTTTGCTTTTTCCTGCTCCTCTTAGCATGATAAAGAAGATTCAAAGAGAGTGAGATGCCAGCTCCTTTCATTCAGTCAGTAGCTTCAATCATTTCTGGACGTTTTTCAATGGCAAAAATCAATGAATATTGTAAATGCACAAACAGTAATTTCTCCGCATTGCAATGTGCAATTCTGAAATTTTTTGCTTTTTCCTGCTCCTCTTAGCATGATAAAGAAGATTCAAAGAGAGTGAGATGCCAGCTCCTTTCATTCAGTCAGTAGCTTCAATCATTTCTGGACGTTTTTCAATGGCAAAAATCAATGAATATTGTAAATGCACAAACAGTAATTTCTCCGCATTGCAAGGTGCAATTCTGAAATTTTTTGCTTTTTCCTGCTCCTCTTAGCATGATAAAGAAGATTCAAAGAGAGTGAGATGCCAGCTCCTTTCATTCAGTCAGTAGCTTCAAACATTTCTGGTATATGAATAACATGATGTTTTTCAATGGCAAAAATCAATGAATATTGTAAATGCACAAACAGTAATTTCTCCGCATTGCAAGGTGCAAGTCTGAATTTTTTTGCTTTTTCCTGCTCCTCTTAGCATGATAAAGAAGATTCAAAGAGAGTGAGATGCCAGCTACTTTCATTCAGTCAGTAGCTTCAATCATTTCTGGACGTTTTTCAATGGTAAAAATCAATGAATATTGTAAATGCACAAACAGTAATTTCTCCACATTGCAAGGTGCAATTCTAAAATTTTTTGCTTTTTCCTGCTCCTCTTAGCATGATAAAGAAGATTCAAAGAGAGTGAGATGCCAGCTCCTTTCATTCAGTCAGTAGCTTCAAACATTTCTGGTATATGAATAACATGATGTTTTTCAATGGCAAAAATCAATGAATATTGTAAATGCACAAACAGTAATTTCTCCGCATTGCAAGGTGCAATTCTGAAATTTTTTGCTTTTTCCTGCTCCTCTTAGCATGATAAAGAAGATTCAAAGAGAGTGAGATGCCAGCTCCTTTCATTCAGTCAGTAGCTTCAAACATTTCTGGTATATGAATAACATGATGTTTTTCAATGGCAAAAATCAATGAATATTGTAAATGCACAAACAGTAATTTCTCCGCATTGCAAGGTGCAAGTCTGAAATTTTTTGCTTTTTCCTGCTCCTCTTAGCATGATAAAGAAAATTCAAAGAGAGTGAGATGCCAGCTACATTCATTCAGTCAGTAGCTTCAATCATTTCTGGACGTTTTTCAATGGTAAAAATCAATGAATATTGTAAATGCACAAACAGTAATTTCTCCACATTGCAAGGTGCAATTCTGAAATTTTTTGCTTTTTCCTGCTCCTCTTAGCATGATAAAGAAGATTCAAAGAGAGTGAGATGCCAGCTCCTTTCATTCAGTCAGTAGCTTCAAACATTTCTGGTATATAAATAACATGATGTTTTTCAATGGCAAAAATCAATGAATATTGTAAATGCACAAACAGTAATTTCTCCGCATTGCAAGGTGCAATTCTGAAATTTTTTGCTTTTTCCTGTTCCTCTTAGCATGATAAAGAAGATTCAAAGAGAGTGAGATGCCAGCTCCTTTCATTCAGTCAGTAGCTTCAATCATTTCTGGACGTTTCTCAATGGCAAAAATCAATGAATATTGTAAATGCAAAAACTGTAATTTCTCCGCATTGCAAGGTGCAATTCTGAAATTTTTTGCTTTTTCCTGCTCCTCTTAGCATGATAAAGAAGATTCAAAGAGAGTGAGATGCCAGCTCCTTTCATTCAGTCAGTAGCTTCAATCATTTCTGGACGTTTTTCAATGGCAAAAATCAATGAATATTGTAAATGCACAAACAGTAATTTCTCCGCATTGCAAGGTGCAATTCTGAAATTTTTTGCTTTTTCCTGCTCCTCTTAGCATGATAAAGAAGATTCAAAGAGAGTGAGATGCCAGCTCCTTTCATTCAGTCAGTAGCTTCAATCATTTCTGGACGTTTTTCAATGGCAAAAATCAATGAATATTGTAAATGCACAAACAGTAATTTCTCCGCATTGCAAGGTGCAATTCTGAAATTTTTTGCTTTTTCCCGCTCCTCTTAGCATGATAAAGAAGATTCAAAGAGAGTGAGGTGCCAGCTCCTTTCATTCAGTCAGTAGCTTCAAACATTTCTGGTATATGAATTACATGTTTTTCAATGGCAAAAATCAATGAATATTGTAAATGCACAAACAGTAATTTCTCCGCATTGCAAGGTGCAATTCTGAAATTTTTTGCTTTTTCCTGCTCCTCTTAGCATGATAAAGAAGATTCAAAGAGAGTGAGATGCCAGCTCCTTTCATTCAGTCAGTAGCTTCAATCATTTCTGGACGTTTTTCAATGGCAAAAATCAATGAATATTGTAAATGCACAAACAGTAATTTCTCCGCATTGCAAGGTGCAATTCTGAAATTTTTTGCTTTTTCCTGCTCCTCTTAGCATGATAAAGAAGATTCAAAGAGAGTGAGATGCCAGCTCCTTTCATTCAGTCAGTAGCTTCAATCATTTCTGGACGTTTTTCAATGGCAAAAATCAATGAATATTGTAAATGCACAAAAAGTAATTTCTCCGCATTGCAAGGTGCAATTCTGAAATTTTTTGCTTTTTCCTGCTCCTCTTAGCATGATAAAGAAGATTCAAAGAGAGTGAGATGCCAGCTCCTTTCATTCAGTCAGTAGCTTCAAACATTTCTGGTATATGAATAACATGATGTTTTTCAATGGCAAAAATCAATGAATATTGTAAATGCACAAACAGTAATTTCTCCGCATTGCAAGGTGCAAGTCTGAAATTTTTTGCTTTTTCCTGCTCCTCTTAGCATGATAAAGAAAATTCAAAGAGAGTGAGATGCCAGCTACATTCATTCAGTCAGTAGCTTCAATCATTTCTGGACGTTTTTCAATGGTAAAAATCAATGAATATTGTAAATGCACAAACAGTAATTTCTCCACATTGCAAGGTGCAATTCTGAAATTTTTTGCTTTTTCCTGCTCCTCTTAGCATGATAAAGAAGATTCAAAGAGAGTGAGATGCCAGCTCCTTTCATTCAGTCAGTAGCTTCAATCATTTCTGGACGTTTTTCAATGGCAAAAATCAATGAATATTGTAAATGCACAAACAGTAATTTCTCCGCATTGCAAGGTGCAATTCTGAAATTTTTTGCTTTTTCCTGCTCCTCTTAGCATGATAAAGAAGATTCAAAGAGAGTGAGATGCCAGCTCCTTTCATTCAGTCAGTAGCTTCAATCATTTCTGGACGTTTTTCAATGGCAAAAATCAATGAATATTGTAAATGCACAAACAGTAATTTCTCCGCATTGCAAGGTGCAATTCTGAAATTTTTTGCTTTTTCCCGCTCCTCTTAGCATGATAAAGAAGATTCAAAGAGAGTGAGGTGCCAGCTCCTTTCATTCAGTCAGTAGCTTCAAACATTTCTGGTATATGAATTACATGTTTTTCAATGGCAAAAATCAATGAATATTGTAAATGCACAAACAGTAATTTCTCCGCATTGCAAGGTGCAATTCTGAAATTTTTTGCTTTTTCCTGCTCCTCTTAGCATGATAAAGAAGATTCAAAGAGAGTGAGATGCCAGCTCCTTTCATTCAGTCAGTAGCTTCAATCATTTCTGGACGTTTTTCAATGGCAAAAATCAATGAATATTGTAAATGCACAAACAGTAATTTCTCCGCATTGCAAGGTGCAATTCTGAAATTTTTTGCTTTTTCCTGCTCCTCTTAGCATGATAAAGAAGATTCAAAGAGAGTGAGATGCCAGCTCCTTTCATTCAGTCAGTAGCTTCAATCATTTCTGGACGTTTTTCAATGGCAAAAATCAATGAATATTGTAAATGCACAAAAAGTAATTTCTCCGCATTGCAAGGTGCAATTCTGAAATTTTTTGCTTTTTCCTGCTCCTCTTAGCATGATAAAGAAGATTCAAAGAGAGTGAGATGCCAGCTCCTTTCATTCAGTCAGTAGCTTCAAACATTTCTGGTATATGAATAACATGATGTTTTTCAATGGCAAAAATCAATGAATATTGTAAATGCACAAACAGTAATTTCTCCGCATTGCAAGGTGCAAGTCTGAAATTTTTTGCTTTTTCCTGCTCCTCTTAGCATGATAAAAAAGATTCAAAGAGAGTGAGATGGCAGCTACTTTCATTCAGTCAGTAGCTTCAATCATTTCTGGACGTTTTTCAATGGTAAAAATCAATGAATATTGTAAATGCACAAACAGTAATTTCTCCACATTGCAAGGTGCAATTCTGAAATTTTTTGCTTTTTCCTGCTCCTCTTAGCATGATAAAGAAGATTCAAAGAGAGTGAGATGCCAGCTCCTTTCATTCAGTCAGTAGCTTCAAACATTTCTGGTATATGAATAACATGATGTTTTTCAATGGCAAAAATCAATGAATATTGTAAATGCACAAACAGTAATTTCTCCGCATTGCAAGGTGCAATTCTGAAATTTCTTGCTTTTTCCTGCTCCTCTTAGCATGATAAAGAAGATTCAAAGAGAGTGAGATGCCAGCTCCTTTCATTCAGTCAGTAGCTTCAATCATTTCTGGTATATGAATAACATGATGTTTTTCAATGGCAAAAATCAATGAATATTGTAAATGCACAAACAGTAATTTCTCCGCATTGCAAGGTGCAATTCTGAAATTTTTTGCTTTTTCCTGCTCCTCTTAGCATGATAAAGAAGATTCAAAGAGAGTGAGATGCCAGCTCCTTTCATTCAGTCAGTAGCTTCAATCATTTCTGGACTTTTTTCAACGGCAAAAATCAATGAATATTGTAAATGCACAAACAGTAATTTCTCCGCATTGCAAGGTGCAATTCTGAAATTTTTTGCTTTTTCCTGCTCCTCTTAGCATGATAAAGAAGATTCAAAGAGAGTGAGATGCCAGCTCCTTTCATTCAGTCAGTAGCTTCAAACATTTCTGGTATATGAATAACATGATGTTTTTCAATGGCAAAAATCAATGAATATTGTAAATGCACAAACAGTAATTTCTCCGCATTGCAAGGTGCAATTCTGAAATTTTTTGCTTTTTCCTGCTCCTCTTAGCATGATAAAGAAGATTCAAAGAGAGTGAGATGCCAGCTCCTTTCATTCAGTCAGTAGCTTCAATCATTTCTGGATGTTTTTCAATGGCAAAAATCAATGAATATTGTAAATGCACAAACTGTAATTTCTCCGCATTGCAAGGTGCAATTCTGAAATTTTTTGCTTTTTCCTGCTCCTCTTAGCATGATAAAGAAGATTCAAAGAGAGTGAGATGCCAGCTCCTTTCATTCAGTCAGTAGCTTCAATCATTTCTGGACGTTTTTCAATGGCAAAAATCAATGAATATTGTAAATGCACAAACAGTAATTTCTCCGCATTGCAAGGTGCAATTCTGAAATTTTTTGCTTTTTCCTGCTCCTCTTAGCATGATAAAGAAGATTCAAAGAGAGTGAGATGCCAGCTCCTTTCATTCAGTCAGTACCTTCAATCATTTCTGGACGTTTTTCAATGGCAAAAATCAATGAATATTGTAAATGCACAAACAGTAATTTTTCCGCATTGCAAGGTGCAATTCTGAAATTTTTTGCTTTTTCCCGCTCCTCTTAGCATGATAAAGAAGATTCAAAGAGAGTGAGGTGCCAGCTCCTTTCATTCAGTCAGTAGCTTCAAACATTTCTGGTATATGAATAACATGTTTTTCAATGGCAAAAATCAATGAATATTGTAAATGCACAAACAGTAATTTCTCCGCATTGCAAGGTGCAATTCTGAAATTTTTTGCTTTTTCCTGCTCCTCTTAGCATGATAAAGAAGATTCAAAGAGAGTGAGATGCCAGCTCCTTTCATTCAGTCTGTAGCTTCAATCATTTCTGGACGTTTTTCAATGGCAAAAATCAATGAATATTGTAAATGCACAAACAGTAATTTCTCCGCATTGCAAGGTGCAATTCTGAAATTTTTTGCTTTTTCCTGCTCCTCTTAGCATGATAAAGAAGATTCAAAGAGAGTGAGATGCCAGCTCCTTTCATTCAGTCAGTAGCTTCAATCATTTCTGGACGTTTTTCAATGGCAAAAATCAATGAATATTGTAAATGCACAAACAGTAATTTCTCCGCATTGCAAGGTGCAATTCTGAAATTTTTTGCTTTTTCCTGCTCCTCTTAGCATGATAAAGAAGATTCAAAGAGAGTGAGATGCCAGCTCCTTTCATTCAGTCAGTAGCTTCAAACATTTCTGGTATATGAATAACATGATGTTTTTCAATGGCAAAAATCAATGAATATTGTAAATGCACAAACTGTAATTTCTCCGCATTGCAAGGTGCAATTCTGAAATTTCTTGCTTTTTCCTGCTCCTCTTAGCATGATAAAGAAGATTCAAAGAGAGTGAGATGCCAGCTCCTTTCATTCAGTCAGTAGCTTCAATCATTTCTGGTATATGAATAACATGATGTTTTTCAATGGCAAAAATCAATGAATATTGTAAATGCACAAACAGTAATTTCTCCGCATTGCAAGGTGCAATTCTGAAATTTTTTGCTTTTTCCTGCTCCTCTTAGCATGATAAAGAAGATTCAAAGAGAGTGAGATGCCAGCTCCTTTCATTCAGTCAGTAGCTTCAATCATTTCTGGACTTTTTTCAACGGCAAAAATCAATGAATATTGTAAATGCACAAACAGTAATTTCTCCGCATTGCAAGGTGCAATTCTGAAATTTTTTGCTTTTTCCTGCTCCTCTTAGCATGATAAAGAAGATTCAAAGAGAGTGAGATGCCAGCTCCTTTCATTCAGTCAGTAGCTTCAATCATTTCTGGACGTTTTTCAATGGCAAAAATCAATGTATATTGTAAATGCACAAACAGTAATTTCTCCGCATTGCAAGGTGCAATTCTGAAATTTTTTGCTTTTTCCTGCTCCTCTTAGCATGATAAAGAAGATTCAAAGAGAGTGAGATGCCAGCTCCTTTCATTCAGTCAGTAGCTTCAATCATTTCTGGACGTTTTTCAATGGCAAAAATCAATGAATATTGTAAATGCACAAACTGTAATTTCTCCGCATTGCAAGGTGCAATTCTGAAATTTTTTGCTTTTTCCTGCTCCTCTTAGCATGATAAAGAAGATTCAAAGAGAGTGAGATGCCAGCTCCTTTCATTCAGTCAGTAGCTTCAATCATTTCTGGACGTTTTTCAATGGCAAAAATCAATGAATATTGTAAATGCACAAACTGTAATTTCTCCGCATTGCAAGGTGCAATTCTGAAATTTTTTGCTTTTTCCTGCTCCTCTTAGCATGATAAAGAAGATTCAAAGAGAGTGAGATGCCAGCTCCATTCATTGAGTCAGTAGCTTCAATCATTTCTGGACGTTTTTCAATGGCAAAAATCAATGAATATTGTAAATGCACAAACAGTAATTTCTCCGCATTGCAAGGTGCAATTCTGAAATTTTTTGCTTTTTCCTGCTCCTCTTAGAATGATAAAGAAGATTCAAAGAGAGTGAGATGCCAGCTCCTTTCATTCAGTCAGTACCTTCAATCATTTCTGGACGTTTTTCAATGGCAAAAATCAATGAATATTGTAAATGCACAAACAGTAATTTCTCCGCATTGCAAGGTGCAATTCTGAAATTTTTTGCTTTTTCCTGCTCCTCTTAGCATGATAAAGAAGATTCAAAGAGAGTGAGATGCCAGTTCCTTTCATTCAGTCAGTAGCTTCAAACATTTCTGGTATATGAATAACATGATGTTTTTCAATGGCAAAAATCAATGAATATTGTAAATGCACAAACAGTAATTTCTCCGCATTGCAAGGTGCAAGTCTGAAATTTTTTGCTTTTTCCTGCTCCTCTTAGCATGATAAAGAAGATTCAAAGAGAGTGAGATGCCAGCTACTTTCATTCAGTCAGTAGCTTCAATCATTTCTGGACGTTTTTCAATGGTAAAAATCAATGAATATTGTAAATGCACAAACAGTAATTTCTCCACATTGCAAGGTGCAATTCTGAAATTTTTTGCTTTATCCTGCTCCTCTTAGCATGATAAAGAAGATTCAAAGAGATTGAGATGCCAGCTCCTTTCATTCAGTCAGTAGCTTCAAACATTTCTGGTATATGAATAACATGATGTTTTTCAATGGCAAAAATCAATGAATATTGTAAATGCACAAACAGTAATTTCTCCGCATTGCAAGGTGCAATTCTGAAATTTTTTGCTTTTTCCTGCTCCTCTTAGCATGATAAAGAAGATTCAAAGAGAGTGAGATGCCAGCTCCTTTCATTCAGTCAGTAGCTTCAAACATTTCTGGTATATGAATAACATGATGTTTTTCAATGGCAAAAATCAATGAATATTGTAAATGCACAAACAGTAATTTCTCCGCATTGCAAGGTGCAAGTCTGAAATTTTTTGCTTTTTCCTGCTCCTCTTAGCATGATAAAGAAAATTCAAAGAGAGTGAGATGCCAGCTACTTTCATTCAGTCAGTAGCTTCAATCATTTCTGGACGTTTTTCAATGGTAAAAATCAATGAATATTGTAAATGCACAAACAGTAATTTCTCCACATTGCAAGGTGCAATTCTGAAATTTTTTGCTTTTTCCTGCTCCTCTTAGCATGATAAAGAAGATTCAAAGAGAGTGAGATGCCAGCTCCTTTCATTCAGTCAGTAGCTTCAAACATATCTGGTATATAAATAACATGATGTTTTTCAATGGCAAAAATCAATGAATATTGTAAATGCACAAACAGTAATTTCTCCGCATTGCAAGGTGCAATTCTGAAATTTTTTGCTTTTTCCTGTTCCTCTTAGCATGATAAAGAAGATTCAAAGAGAGTGAGATGCCAGCTCCTTTCATTCAGTCAGTAGCTTCAATCATTTCTGGACGTTTCTCAATGGCAAAAATCAATGAATATTGTAAATGCACAAACTGTAATTTCTCCGCATTGCAAGGTGCAATTCTGAAATTTTTTGCTTTTTCCTGCTCCTCTTAGCATGATAAAGAAGATTCAAAGAGAGTGAGATGCCAGCTCCTTTCATTCAGTCAGTAGCTTCAATCATTTCTGGACGTTTTTCAATGGCAAAAATCAATGAATATTGTAAATGCACAAACAGTAATTTCTCCGCATTGCAAGGTGCAATTCTGAAATTTTTTGCTTTTTCCTGCTCCTCTTAGCATGATAAAGAAGATTCAAAGAGAGTGAGATGCCAGCTCCTTTCATTCAGTCAGTACCTTCAATCATTTCTGGACGTTTTTCAATGGCAAAAATCAATGAATATTGTAAATGCACAAACAGTAATTTCTCCGCATTGCAAGGTGCAATTCTGAAATTTTTTGCTTTTTCCCGCTCCTCTTAGCATGATAAAGAAGATTCAAAGAGAGTGAGGTGCCAGCTCCTTTCATTCAGTCAGTAGCTTCAAACATTTCTGGTATATGAATTACATGTTTTTCAATGGCAAAAATCAATGAATATTGTAAATGCACAAACAGTAATTTCTCCGCATTGCAAGGTGCAATTCTGAAATTTTTTGCTTTTTCCTGCTCCTCTTAGCATGATAAAGAAGATTCAAAGAGAGTGAGATGCCAGCTCCTTTCATTCAGTCAGTAGCTTCAATCATTTCTGGACGTTTTTCAATGGCAAAAATCAATGAATATTGTAAATGCACAAACAGTAATTTCTCCGCATTGCAAGGTGCAATTCTGAAATTTTTTGCTTTTTCCTGCTCCTCTTAGCATGATAAAGAAGATTCAAAGAGAGTGAGATGCCAGCTCCTTTCATTCAGTCAGTAGCTTCAATCATTTCTGGACGTTTTTCAATGGCAAAAATCAATGAATATTGTAAATGCACAAAAAGTAATTTCTCCGCATTGCAAGGTGCAATTCTGAAATTTTTTGCTTTTTCCTGCTCCTCTTAGCATGATAAAGAAGATTCAAAGAGAGTGAGATGCCAGCTCCTTTCATTCAGTCAGTAGCTTCAAACATTTCTGGTATATGAATAACATGATGTTTTTCAATGGCAAAAATCAATGAATATTGTAAATGCACAAACAGTAATTTCTCCGCATTGCAAGGTGCAAGTCTGAAATTTTTTGCTTTTTCCTGCTCCTCTTAGCATGATAAAAAAGATTCAAAGAGAGTGAGATGGCAGCTACTTTCATTCAGTCAGTAGCTTCAATCATTTCTGGACGTTTTTCAATGGTAAAAATCAATGAATATTGTAAATGCACAAACAGTAATTTCTCCACATTGCAAGGTGCAATTCTGAAATTTTTTGCTTTTTCCTGCTCCTCTTAGCATGATAAAGAAGATTCAAAGAGAGTGAGATGCCAGCTCCTTTCATTCAGTCAGTAGCTTCAAACATTTCTGGTATATGAATAACATGATGTTTTTCAATGGCAAAAATCAATGAATATTGTAAATGCACAAACAGTAATTTCTCCGCATTGCAAGGTGCAATTCTGAAATTTCTTGCTTTTTCCTGCTCCTCTTAGCATGATAAAGAAGATTCAAAGAGAGTGAGATGCCAGCTCCTTTCATTCAGTCAGTAGCTTCAATCATTTCTGGTATATGAATAACATGATGTTTTTCAATGGCAAAAATCAATGAATATTGTAAATGCACAAACAGTAATTTCTCCGCATTGCAAGGTGCAATTCTGAAATTTTTTGCTTTTTCCTGCTCCTCTTAGCATGATAAAGAAGATTCAAAGAGAGTGAGATGCCAGCTCCTTTCATTCAGTCAGTAGCTTCAATCATTTCTGGACTTTTTTCAACGGCAAAAATCAATGAATATTGTAAATGCACAAACAGTAATTTCTCCGCATTGCAAGGTGCAATTCTGAAATTTTTTGCTTTTTCCTGCTCCTCTTAGCATGATAAAGAAGATTCAAAGAGAGTGAGATGCCAGCTCCTTTCATTCAGTCAGTAGCTTCAATCATTTCTGGACGTTTTTCAATGGCAAAAATCAATGTATATTGTAAATGCACAAACAGTAATTTCTCCGCATTGCAAGGTGCAATTCTGAAATTTTTTGCTTTTTCCTGCTCCTCTTAGCATGATAAAGAAGATTCAAAGAGAGTGAGATGCCAGCTCCTTTCATTCAGTCAGTAGCTTCAATCATTTCTGGACGTTTTTCAATGGCAAAAATCAATGAATATTGTAAATGCACAAACAGTAATTTCTCCGCATTGCAAGGTGCAATTCTGAAATTTTTTGCTTTTTCCTGCTCCTCTTAGCATGATAAAGAAGATTCAAAGAGAGTGAGATGCCAGCTCCTTTCATTCAGTCAGTAGCTTCAAACATTTCTGGTATATGAATAACATGATGTTTTTCAATGGCAAAAATCAATGAATTTTGTAAATGCACAAACAGCAATTTCTCCGCATTGCAAGGTGCAATTCTGAAATTTTTTGCTTTTTCCTGCTCCTCTTAGCATGATAAAGAAGATTCAAAGAGAGTGAGATGCCAGCTCCTTTCATTCAGTCAGTAGCTTCAATCATTTCTGGACGTTTTTCAATGGCAAAAATCAATGAATATTGTAAATGCACAAACAGTAATTTCTCCGCATTGCGAGGTGCAATTCTGAAATTTTTTGCTTTTTCCTGCTCCTCTTAGCATGATAAAGAAGATTCAAAGAGAGTGAGATGCCAGCTCCTTTCATTCAGTCAGTAGCTTCAATCATTTCTGGTATGTGAATAACATGATGTTTTTCAATGGCAAAAATCAATGAATATTGTAAATGCACAAACAGTAATTTCTCCGCATTGCAAGGTGCAATTCTGAAATGTTTTGCTTTTTCCTGCTCCTCTTAGCATGATAAAGAAGATTCAAAGAGAGTGAGATGCCAGCTCCTTTCATTCAGTCAGTAGCTTCAATCATTTCTGGTATATGAATAACATGATGTTTTTCAATGGCAAAAATCAATGAATATTGTGAATGCACAAACAGTAATTTATTCGCATTGCAAGGTGCAATTCTGAAATTTTTTGGTTTTTCCTGCTCCTCTTAGCATGATAAAGAAGATTCAAAGAGAGTGAGATGCCAGCTCCTTTCATTCAGTCAGTAGCTTCAAACATTTCTGGTATATGAATAACATGATGTTTTTCAATGGCAAAAATCAATGAATATTGTAAATGCACAAACAGTAATTTCTCCGCATTGCAAGGTGCAATTCTGAAATTTTTTGCCTTTTCCTGCTCCTCTTAGCATGATAAAGAAGATTCAAAGAGAGTGAGATGCCAGCTCCTTTCATTCAGTCAGTAGCTTCAATCATTTCTGGACGTTTTTCAATGTCAAAAATCAATGTATATTGTAAATGCACAAACAGTAATTTCTCCGCATTGCAAGGTGCAATTCTGAAATTTTTTGCTTTTTCCTGCTCCTCTTAGCATGATAAAGAAGATTCAAAGAGAGTGAGATGCCAGCTCCTTTCATTCAGTCAGTAGCTTCAATCATTTCTGGACGTTTTTCAATGGCAAAAATCAATGAATATTGTAAATGCACAAACAGTAATTTCTCCGCATTGCAAGGTGCAATTCTGAAATTTTTTGCTTTTTCCTGCTCCTCTTAGCATGATAAAGAAGATTCAAAGAGAGTGAGATGCCAGCTCCTTTCATTCAGTCAGTAGCTTCAAACATTTCTGGTATATGAATAACATGATGTTTTTCAATGGCAAAAATCAATGAATTTTGTAAATGCACAAACAGCAATTTCTCCGCATTGCAAGGTGCAATTCTGAAATTTTTTGCTTTTTCCTGCTCCTCTTAGCATAATAAAGAAGATTCAAAGAGAGTGAGATGCCAGCTCCTTTCATTCAGTCAGTAGCTTCAATCATTTCTGGACGTTTTTCAATGGCAAAAATCAATGAATATTGTAAATGCACAAACAGTAATTTCTCCGCATTGCGAGGTGCAATTCTGAAATTTTTTGCTTTTTCCTGCTCCTCTTAGCATGATAAAGAAGATTCAAAGAGAGTGAGATGCCAGCTCCTTTCATTCAGTCAGTAGCTTCAATCATTTCTGGTATGTGAATAACATGATGTTTTTCAATGGCAAAAATCAATGAATATTGTAAATGCACAAACAGTAATTTCTCCGCATTGCAAGGTGCAATTCTGAAATGTTTTGCTTTTTCCTGCTCCTCTTAGCATGATAAAGAAGATTCAAAGAGAGTGAGATGCCAGCTCCTTTCATTCAGTCAGTAGCTTCAATCATTTCTGGTATATGAATAACATGATGTTTTTCAATGGCAAAAATCAATGAATATTGTAAATGCACAAACAGTAATTTATTCGCATTGCAAGGTGCAATTCTGAAATTTTTTGGTTTTTCCTGCTCCTCTTAGCATGATAAAGAAGATTCAAAGAGAGTGAGATGCCAGCTCCTTTCATTCAGTCAGTAGCTTCAAACATTTCTGGTATATGAATAACATGATGTTTTTCAATGGCAAAAATCAATGAATATTGTAAATGCACAAACAGTAATTTCTCCGCATTGCAAGGTGCAATTCTGAAATTTTTTGCCTTTTCCTGCTCCTCTTAGCATGATAAAGAAGATTCAAAGAGAGTGAGATGCCAGCTCCTTTCATTCAGTCAGTAGCTTCAATCATTTCTGGACGTTTTTCAATGGCAAAAATCAATGAATATTGTAAATGCACAAACAGTAATTTCTCCGCATTGCAAGGTGCAATTCTGAAATTTTTTGCTTTTTCCTGCTCCTCTTAGCATGATAAAGAAGATTCAAAGAGAGTGAGATTCCAGCTCCTTTCATTCAGACAGTAGCTTCAAACATTTCTGGTATATGAATAACATGATGTTTTTCAATGGCAAAAATCAATGAATATTGTAAATGCACAAACAGTAATTTCTCCGCATTGCAAGGTGCAATTCTGAAATTTTTTGCTTTTTCCTGCTCCTCTTAGCATGATAAAGAAGATTCAAAGAGAGTGAGATGCCAGCTCCTTTCATTCAGTCAGTAGCTTCAATCATTTCTGGACGTTTTTCAATGGCAAAAATCAATGAATATTGTAAATGCACAAACAGTAATTTCTCCGCATTGCAAGGTGCAATTCTGAAATTTTTTGCTTTTTCCTGCTCCTCTTAGCATGATAAAGAAGATTCAAAGAGAGTGAGATGCCAGCTCCTTTCATTCAGTCAGTAGCTTCAATCATTTCTGGTATATGAATAACATGATGTTTTTCAATGGCAAAAATCAATGAATATTGTAAATGCACAAACAGTAATTTCTCCGCATTGCAAGGTGCAATTCTGAAATTTTTTGCTTTTTCCTGCTCCTCTTAGCATGATAAAGAAGATTCAAAGAGAGTGAGATGCCAGCTCCTTTCATTCAGTCAGTAGCTTCAATCATTTCTGGACGTTTTTCAATGGCAAAAATCAATGAATATTGTAAATGCACAAACAGTAATTTCTCCGCATGGCAAGGTGCAATTCTGAAATTTTTTGCTTTTTCCTGCTCCTCTTAGCATGATAAAGAAGATTCAAAGAGAGTGACATGCCAGCTCCTTTCATTCAGTCAGTAGCTTCAAACATTTCTGGTATATGTATAACATGATGTTTTTCAATGGCAAAAATCAATGAATATTGTAAATGCACAAACAGTAATTTCTCCGCATTGCAAGGTGCAATTCTGAAATTTTTTGCTTTTTCCTGCTCCTCTTAGCATGATAAAGAAGATTCAAAGAGAGTGAGATGCCAGCTCCTTTCATTCAGTCAGTAGCTTCAATCATTTCTGGACGTTTTTCAATGGCAAAAATCAATGAATATTGTAAATGCACAAACAGTAATTTCTCCGCATTGCAAGGTGCAATTCTGAAATTTTTTGCTTTTTCCTGCTCCTCTTAGCATGATAAAGAAGATTCAAAGAGAGTGAGATGCCAGCTCCTTTCATTCACTCAGTAGCTTCAATCATTTTTGGTATATGAATAACATGATGTTTTTCAATGGCAAAAATCAATGAATATTGTAAATGCACAAACAGTAATTTCTCCGCATTGCAAGGTGCAATTCTGAAATTTTTTGCTTTTTCCTGCTCCTCTTAGCATGATAAAGAAGATTCAAAGAGAGTGAGATGCCAGCTCCTTTCATTCAGTCAGTAGCTTCAATCATTTCTGGACGTTTTTCAACGGCAAAAATCAATGAATATTGTAAATGCACAAACAGTAATTTCTCCGCATTGCAAGGTGTAATTCTGAAATTTTTTGCTTTTTCCTGCTCCTCTTAGCATGATAAAGAAGATTCAAAGAGAGTGAGATGCCAGCTCCTTTCATTCAGTCGGTAGGTTCAATCATTTCTGGACGTTTTTCAATGGCAAAAATCAATGAATATTGTAAATGCACAAACAGTAATTTCTCCGCATTGCAAGGTGAAATTCTGAAATTTTTTGCTTTTTCCTGCTCCTCTTAGCATGATAAAGAAGATTCAAAGAGAGTGAGATGCCAGCTCCTTTCATTCAGTCAGTAGCTTCAATCATTTCTGGACGTTTTTCAATGGCAAAAATCAATGAATATTGTAAATGCACAAACAGTAATTTCTCCGCATTGCAAGGTGCAATTCTGAAATTTTTTGCTTTTTCCTGCTCCTCTTAGCATGATAAAGAAGATTCAAAGAGAGTGAGATGCCAGCTCCTTTCATTCAGTCAGTAGCTTCAATCATTTCTGGACGTTTTTCAATGGCAAAAATCAATGTATATTGTAAATGCACAAACAGTAATTTCTCCGCATTGCAAGGTGCAATTCTGAAATTTTTTGCTTTTTCCTGCTCCTCTTAGCATGATAAAGAAGATTCAAAGAGAGTGAGATGCCAGCTCCTTTCATTCAGTCAGTAGCTTCAATCATTTCTGGACGTTTTTCAATGGCAAAAATCAATGTATATTGTAAATGCACAAACAGTAATTTCTCCGCATTGCAAGGTGCAATTCTGAAATTTTTTGCTTTTTCCTGCTCCTCTTAGCATGATAAAGAAGATTCAAAGAGAGTGAGATGCCAGCTCCTTTCATTCAGTCAGTAGCTTCAATCATTTCTGGACGTTTTTCAATGGCAAAAATCAATGAATATTGTAAATGCACAAACAGTAATTTCTCCGCATTGCAAGGTGCAATTCTGAAATTTTTTGCTTTTTCCTGCTCCTCTTAGCATGATAAAGAAGATTCAAAGAGAGTGAGATGCCAGCTCCTTTCATTCAGTCAGTAGCTTCAAACATTTCTGGTATATGAATAACATGATGTTTTTCAATGGCAAAAATCAATGAATTTTGTAAATGCACAAACAGCAATTTCTCCGCATTGCAAGGTGCAATTCTGAAATTTTTTGCTTTTTCCTGCTCCTCTTAGCATGATAAAGAAGAATCAAAGAGAGTGAGATGCCAGCTCCTTTCATTCAGTCAGTAGCTTCAATCATTTCTGGACGTTTTTCAATGGCAAAAATCAATGAATATTGTAAATGCACAAACAGTAATTTCTCCGCATTGCGAGGTGCAATTCTGAAATTTTTTGCTTTTTCCTGCTCCTCAGCATGATAAAGAAGATTCAAAGAGAGTGAGATGCCAGCTCCTTTCATTCAGTCAGTAGCTTCAATCATTTCTGGTATATGAATAACATGATGTTTTTCAATGGCAAAAATCAATGAATATTGTAAATGCACAAACAGTAATTTCTCCGCATTGCAAGGTGCAATTCTGAAATTTTTTGCTTTTTCCTGCTCCTCTTAGCATGATAAAGAAGATTCAAAGAGAGTGAGATGCCAGCTCCTTTCATTCAGTCAGTAGCTTCAATCATTTCTGGTATATGAATAACATGATGTTTTTCAATGGCAAAAATCAATGAATATTGTAAATGCACAAACAGTAATTTATTCGCATTGCAAGGTGCAATTCTGAAATTTTTTGCTTTTTCCTGCTCCTCTTAGCATGATAAAGAAGATTCAAAGAGAGTGAGATGCCAGCTCCTTTCATTCAGTCAGTAGCTTCAAACATTTCTGGTATATGAATAACATGATGTTTTTCAATGGCAAAAATCAATGAATATTGTAAATGCACAAACAGTAATTTCTCCGCATTGCAAGGTGCAATTCTGAAATTTTTTGCCTTTTCCTGCTCCTCTTAGCATGATAAAGAAGATTCAAAGAGAGTGAGATGCCAGCTCCTTTCATTCAGTCAGTAGCTTCAATCATTTCTGGACGTTTTTCAATGGCAAAAATCAATGAATATTGTAAATGCACAAACAGTAATTTATTCGCATTGCAAGGTGCAATTCTGAAATTTTTTTCTTTTTCCTGCTCCTCTTAGCATGATAAAGAAGATTCAAAGAGAGTGAGATGCCAGCTCCTTTCATTCAGTCAGTAGCTTCAAACATTTCTGGTATATGAATAACATGATGTTTTTCAATGGCAAAAATCAATGAATATTGTAAATGCACAAACAGTAATTTCTCCGCATTGCAAGGTGCAATTCTGAAATTTTTTGCTTTTTCCTGCTCCTCTTAGCATGATAAAGAATATTCAAAGAGAGTGAGATGCCAGCTCCTTTCATTCAGTCAGTAGCTTCAATCATTTCTGGACGTTTTTCAATGGCAAAAATCAATGAATATTGTAAATGCACAAACAGTAATTTCTCCGCATTGCAAGGTGCAATTCTGAAATTTTTTGCTTTTTCCTGCTCCTTTTAGCATGATAAAGAAGATTCAAAGAGAGTGACATGCCAGCTCCTTTCATTCAGTCAGTAGCTTCAAACATTTCTGGTATATGAATAACATGATGTTTTTCAATGGCAAAAATCAATGAATATTGTAAATGCACAAACAGTAATTTCTCCGCATTGCAAGGAGCAATTCTGAAATTTTTTGCATTTTCCTGCTCCTCTTAGCATGATCAAGAAGATTCAAAGAGAGTGAGATGCCAGCTCCTTTCATTCAGTCAGTAGCTTCAATCATTTCTGGACTTTTTCAATGGCAAAAATCAATGAATATTGTAAATGCACAAACAGTAATTTCTCCGCATTGCAAGGTGCAATTCTGAAATTTTTTGCTTTTTCCTGCTCCTCTTAGCATGATAAAGAAGATTCAAAGAGAGTGAGATGCCAGCTCCTTTCATTCAGTCAGTAGCTTCAAACATTTCTGGACGTTTTTCAATGGCAAAAATCAATGAATATTGTAAATGCACAAACAGTAATTTCTCCGCATTGCAAGGTGCAATTCTGAAATTTTTTGCTTTTTCCTGCTCCTCTTAGCATGATAAAGAAGATTCAAAGAGAGTGAGATGCCAGCTCCTTTCATTCAGTCAGTAGCTTCAATCATTTCTGGTATATGAATAACATGATGTTTAACAATGGCAAAAATCAATGAATATTGTAAATGCACAAACAGTAATTTCTCCGCATTGCAAGGTGCAATTCTGAAATTTTTTGCTTTTTCCTGCTCCGCTTAGCATGATAAAGAAGATTCAAAGAGAGTGAGATGCCAGCTCCTTTCATTCAGTCAGTAGCTTCAATCATTTCTGGATGTTTTTCAATGGCAAAAATCAATGAATATTGTAAATGCACAAACAGTAATTTCTCCGCATTGCAAGGTGCAATTCTGAAATTTTTTGCTTTTTCCTGCTCCTCTTAGCATGATAAAGAAGATTCAAAGAGAGTGAGATGCCAGCTCCTTTCATTCAGTCAGTAGCTTCAATCATTTCTGGACGTTTTTCAACGGCAAAAATCAATGAATATTGTAAATGCACAAACAGTAATTTCTCCGCATTGCAAGGTGCAATTCTGAAATTTTTTGCTTTTTCCTGCTCCTCTTAGCATGATAAAGAAGATTCAAAGAGAGTGAGATGCCAGCTCCTTTCATTCAGTCAGTAGCTTCAATCATTTCTGGACGTTTTTCAATGGCAAAAATCAATGAATATTGTAAATGCACAAACAGTAATTTCTCCGCATTGCAAGGTGCAATTCTGAAATTTTTTGCTTTTTCCTGCTCCTCTTAGCATGATAAAGAAGATTCAAACAGAGTGAGATGCCAGCTCCTTTCATTCAGTCAGTAGCTTCAATCATTTCTGGACGTTTTTCAATGGCAAAAATCAATGAATATTGTAAATGCACAAACAGTAATTTCTCCGTATTGCAAGGTGCAATTCTGAAATTTTTTGCTTTTTCCTGCTCCTCTTAGCATGATAAAGAAGATTCAAAGAGAGTGAGATGCCAGCTCCTTTCATTCAGTCAGTAGCTTCAATCATTTCTGGACGTTTTTCAATGGCAAAAATCAATGAATATTGTAAATGCACAAGCAGTAATTTCTCCGCATTGCAAGGTGCAATTCTGAAATTTTTTGCTTTTTCCTGCTCCTCTTAGCATGATAAAGAAGATTCAAAGAGACTGAGATGCCAGCTCCTTTCATTCAGTCAGTAGCTTCAATCATTTCTGGACGTTTTTCAATGGCAAAAATCAATGAATATTGTAAATGCACAAACAGTAATTTCTCCGCATTGCAAGGTGCAATTCTGAAATTTTTTACTTTTTCCTGCTCCTCTTAGCATGAAAAAGAAGATTCAAAGAGAGTGAGATGCCAGCTCCTTTCATTCAGTCAGTAGCTTCAATCATTTCTGGTATATGAATAACATGATGTTTTTCAATGGCAAAAATCAATGAATATTGTAAATGCACAAACAGTAATTTCTCCGCATTGCAAGGTGCAATTCTGAAATTTTTTGCTTTTTCCTGCTCCTCTTAGCATGATAAAGAAGATTCAAAGAGAGTGAGATGCCAGCTCCTTTCATTCAGTCAGTAGCTTCAATCATTTCTGGACGTTTTTCAATGGCAAAAATCAATGAATATTGTAAATGCACAAACAGTAATTTCTCCGCATTGCAAGGTGCAATTCTGAAATTTTTTGCTTTTTCCTGCTCCTCTTAGCATGATAAAGAAGATTCAAAGAGAGTGAGATGCCAGCTCCTTTCATTCAGTCAGTAGCTTCAATCATTTCTGGTATATGAATAACATGATGTTTTTCAATGGCAAAAATCAATGAATATTGTAAATGCACAAACAGTAATTTCTCCGCATTGCAAGGTGCAATTCTGAAATTTTTTGCTTTTTCCTGCTCCTCTTAGCATGATAAAGAAGATTCAAAGAGAGTGAGATGCCAGCTCCTTTCATTCAGTCAGTAGCTTCAAACATTTCTGGACGTTTTTCAATGGCAAAAATCAATGAATATTGTAAATGCATAAACAGTAATTTCTCCGCATTGCAAGGTGCAATTCTGAAATTTTTTGCTTTTTCCTGCTCCTCTTAGCATGATAAAGAAGATTCAAAGAGAGTGAGATGCCAGCTCCTTTCATTCAGTCAGTAGCTTCAATCATTTCTGGTATATGAATAACATGATGTTTAACAATGGCAAAAATCAATGAATATTGTAAATGCACAAACAGTAATTTCTCCGCATTGCAAGGTGCAATTCTGAAATTTTTTGCTTTTTCCTGCTCCTCTTAGCATGATAAAGAAGATTCAAAGAGAGTGAGATGCCAGCTCCTTTCATTCAGTCAGTAGCTTCAATCATTTGTGGATGTTTTTCAATGGCAAAAATCAATGAATATTGTAAATGCACAAACAGTAATTTCTCCGCATTGCAAGGTGCAATTCTGAAATTTTTTGCTTTTTCCTGCTCCTCTTAGCATGATAAAGAAGATTCAAAGAGAGTGAGATGCCAGCTCCTTTCATTCAGTCAGTAGCTTCAATCATTTCTGGACGTTTTTCAACGGCAAAAATCAATGAATATTGTAAATGCACAAACAGTAATTTCTCCGCATTGCAAGGTGCAATTCTGAAATTTTTTGCTTTTTCCTGCTCCTCTTAGCATGATAAAGAAGATTCAAAGAGAGTGAGATGCCAGCTCCTTTCATTCAGTCAGTAGCTTCAATCATTTCTGGACTTTTTCAATGGCAAAAATCAATGAATATTGTAAATGCACAAACAGTAATTTCTCCGCATTGCAAGGTGCAATTCTGAAATTTTTTGCTTTTTCCTGCTCCTCTTAGCATGATAAAGAAGATTCAAAGAGAGTGAGATGCCAGCTCCTTTCATTCAGTCAGTAGCTTCAATCATTTCTGGACGTTTTTCAATGGCAAAAATCAATGAATATTGTAAATGCACAAACAGTAATTTCTCCATATTGCAAGGTGCAATTCTGAAATTTTTTGCTTTTTCCTGCTCCTCTTAGCATGATAAAGAAGATTCAAAGAGAGTGAGATGCCAGCTCCTTTCATTCAGTCAGTAGCTTCAATCATTTCTGGACGTTTTTCAATGGCAAAAATCAATGAATATTGTAAATGCACAAGCAGTAATTTCTCCGCATTGCAAGGTGCAATTCTGAAATTTTTTGCTTTTTCCTGCTCCTCTTAGCATGATAAAGAAGATTCAAAGAGACTGAGATGCCAGCTCCTTTCATTCAGTCAGTAGCTTCAATCATTTCTGGACGTTTTTCAATGGCAAAAATCAATGAATATTGTAAATGCACAAACAGTAATTTCTCCGCATTGCAAGGTGCAATTCTGAAATTTTTTGCTTTTTCCTGCTCCTCTTAGCATGATAAAGAAGATTCAAAGAGAGTGAGATGCCAGCTCCTTTCATTCAGTCAGTAGCTTCAATCATTTCTGGTATATGAATAACATGATGTTTTTCAATGGCAAAAATCAATGAATATTGTAAATGCACAAACAGTAATTTCTCCGCATTGCAAGGTGCAATTCTGAAATTTTTTGCTTTTTCCTGCTCCTCTTAGCATGATAAAGAAGATTCAAAGAGAGTGAGATGCCAGCTCCTTTCATTCAGTCAGTAGCTTCAATCATTTCTGGTATATGAATAACATGATGTTTTTCAATGGCAAAAATCAATGAATATTGTAAATGCACAAACAGTAATTTCTCCGCATTGCAAGGTGCAATTCTGAAATTTTTTGCCTTTTCCTGCTCCTCTTAGCATGATAAAGAAGATTCAAAGATAGTGAGATGCCAGCTCCTTTCATTCAGTCAGTAGCTTCAATCATTTCTGGACGTTTTTCAATGGCAAAAATCAATGAATATTGTAAATGCACAAACAGTAAATTCTCCGCATTGCAAGGTGCAATTCTGAAATTTTTTGCTTTTTCCTGCTCCTCTTAGCATGATAAAGAAGATTCAAAGAGAGTGAGATGCCAGCTCCTTTCATTCAGTCAGTAGCTTCAAACATTTCTGGTATATGAATAACATGATGTTTTTCAATGGCAAAAATCAATGAATATTGTAAATGCACAAACAGTAATTTCTCCGCATTGCAAGGTGCAATTCTGAAATTTTTTGCCTTTTCCTGCTCCTCTTAGCATGATAAAGAAGATTCAAAGAGAGTGAGATGCCAGCTCCTTTCATTCAGTCAGTAGCTTCAATCATTTCTGGACGTTTTTCAATGGCAAAAATCAATGAATATTGTAAATGCACAAACAGTAATTTCTCCGCATGGCAAGGTGCAATTCTGAAATTTTTTGCTTTTTCCTGCTCCTCTTAGCATGATAAAGAAGATTCAAAGAGAGTGAGATGCCAGCTCCTTTCATTCAGTCAGTATCTTCAAACATTTCTGGTATATAAATAACATGATGTTTTTCAATGGCAAAAATCAATGAATATTGTAAATGCACAAACAGTAATTTCTCCGCATTGCAAGGTGCAATTCTGAAATTTTTTGCTTTTTCCTGCTCCTCTTAGCATGATAAAGAAGATTCAAAGAGAGTGAGATGCCAGCTCCTTTCATTCAGTCAGTAGCTTCAATCATTTCTGGTATATGAATAACATGATGTTTTTCAATGGCAAAAATAAATGAATATTGTAAATGCACAAACAGTAATTTCTCCGCATTGCAAGGTGCAATTCTGAAATTTTTTGCTTTTTCCTGCTCCTCTTAGCATGATAAAGAAGATTCAAAGAGAGTGAGATGCCAGCTCCTTTCATTCAGTCAGTAGCTTCAATCATTTCTGGTATATGAATAACATGATGTTTTTCAATGGCAAAAATCAATGAATATTGTAAATGCACAAACAGTAATTTCTCCGCATTGCAAGGTGCAATTCTGAAATTTTTTGCCTTTTCCTGCTCCTCTTAGCATGATAAAGAAGATTCAAAGAGAGTGAGATGCCAGCTCCTTTCATTCAGTCAGTAGCTTCAATCATTTCTGGATGTTTTTCAATGGCAAAAATCAATGAATATTGTAAATGCACAAACAGTAATTTCTCCGCATTGCAAGGTGCAATTCTGAAATTTTTTGCTTTTTCCTGCTCCTCTTAGCATGAAAAAGAAGATTCAAAGAGAGTGAGATGCCAGCTCCTTTCATTCAGTCAGTAGCTTCAAACATTTCTGGTATATGAATAACATGATGTTTTTCAATGGCAAAAATCAATGAATATTGTAAATGCACAAACAGTAATTTCTCCGCATTGCAAGGTGCAATTCTGAAATTTTTTGCTTTTTCCTGCTCCTCTTAGCATGATAAAGAAGATTCAAAGAGAGTGAGATGCCAGCTCCTTTCATTCAGTCAGTAGCTTCAATCATTTCTGGACGTTTTTCAATGGCAAAAATCAATGAATATTGTAAATGCACAAACAGTAATTTCTCCGCATTGCAAGGTGCAATTCTGAAATTTTTTGCTTTTTCCTGCTCCTCTTAGCATGATAAAGAAGATTCAAAGAGAGTGAGATGCCAGCTCCTTTCATTCAGTCAGTAGCTTCAATCATTTCTGGTATATGAATAACATGATGTTTTTCAATGGCAAAAATAAATGAATATTGTAAATGCACAAACAGTAATTTCTCCGCATTGCAAGGTGCAATTCTGAAATTTTTTGCTTTTTCCTGCTCCTCTTAGCATGATAAAGAAGATTCAAAGAGAGTGAGATGCCAGCTCCTTTCATTCAGTCAGTAGCTTCAATCATTTCTGGTATATGAATAACATGATGTTTTTCAATGGCAAAAATCAATGAATATTGTAAATGCACAAACAGTAATTTCTCCGCATTGCAAGGTGCAATTCTGAAATTTTTTGCCTTTTCCTGCTCCTCTTAGCATGATAAAGAAGATTCAAAGAGAGTGAGATGCCAGCTCCTTTCATTCAGTCAGTAGCTTCAATCATTTCTGGATGTTTTTCAATGGCAAAAATCAATGAATATTGTAAATGCACAAACAGTAATTTCTCCGCATTGCAAGGTGCAATTCTGAAATTTTTTGCTTTTTCCTGCTCCTCTTAGCATGATAAAGAAGATTCAAAGAGAGTGAGATGCCAGCTCCTTTCATTCAGTCAGTAGCTTCAATCATTTCTGGACGTTTTTCAATGGCAAAAATCAATGAATATTGTAAATGCACAAACAGTAATTTCTCCGCATTGCAAGGTGCAATTCTGAAATTTTTTGCTTTTTTCTGCTCCTCTTAGCATGATAAAGAAGATTCAAAGAGAGTGAGATGCCAGCTCCTTTCATTCAGTCAGTAGCTTCAAACATTTCTGGTATATGAATAACATGATGTTTTTCAATGGCAAAAATCAATGAATATTGTAAATGCACAAACAGTAATTTCTCCGCATTGCAAGGTGCAATTCTGAAATTTTTTGCCTTTTCCTGCTCCTCTTAGCATGATAAAGAAGATTCAAAGAGAGTGAGATGCCAGCTCCTTTCATTCAGTCAGTAGCTTCAATCATTTCTGGACGTTTTTCAATGGCAAAAATCAATGAATATTGTAAATGCACAAACAGTAATTTCTCCGCATTGCAAGGTGCAATTCTGAAATTTTTTGCTTTTTCCTGCTCCTCTTAGCATGATAAAGAAGATTCAAAGAGAGTGAGATGCCAGCTCCTTTCATTCAGTCAGTATCTTCAAACATTTCTGGTATATAAATAACATGATGTTTTTCAATGGCAAAAATCAATGAATATTGTAAATGCACAAACAGTAATTTCTCCGCATTGCAAGGTGCAATTCTGAAATTTTTTGCTTTTTCCTGCTCCTCTTAGCATGATAAAGAAGATTCAAAGAGAGTGAGATGCCAGCTCCTTTCATTCAGTCAGTAGCTTCAATCATTTCTGGTATATGAATAACATGATGTTTTTCAATGGCAAAAATCAATGAATATTGTAAATGCACAAACAGTAATTTCTCCGCATTGCAAGGTGCAATTCTGAAATTTTTTGCCTTTTCCTGCTCCTCTTAGCATGATAAAGAAGATTCAAAGAGAGTGAGATGCCAGCTCCTTTCATTCAGTCAGTAGCTTCAATCATTTCTGGACGTTTTTCAATGGCAAAAATCAATGAATATTGTAAATGCACAAACAGTAATTTCTCCGCATTGCAAGGTGCAATTCTGAAATTTTTTGCTTTTTCCTGCTCCTCTTAGCATGAAAAAGAAGATTCAAAGAGAGTGAGATGCCAGCTCCTTTCATTCAGTCAGTAGCTTCAAACATTTCTGGTATATGAATAACATGATGTTTTTCAATGGCAAAAATCAATGAATATTGTAAATGCACAAACAGTAATTTCTCCGCATTGCAAGGTGCAATTCTGAAATTTTTTGCTTTTTCCTGCTCCTCTTAGCATGATAAAGAAGATTCAAAGAGAGTGAGATGCCAGCTCCTTTCATTCAGTCAGTAGCTTCAATCATTTCTGGACGTTTTTCAATGGCAAAAATCAATGAATATTGTAAATGCACAAACAGTAATTTCTCCGCATTGCAAGGTGCAATTCTGAAATTTTTTGCTTTTTCCTGCTCCTCTTAGCATGATAAAGAAGATTCAAAGAGAGTGAGATGCCAGCTCCTTTCATTCAGTCAGTAGCTTCAATCATTTCTGGTATATGAATAACATGATGTTTTTCAATGGCAAAAATAAATGAATATTGTAAATGCACAAACAGTAATTTCTCCGCATTGCAAGGTGCAATTCTGAAATTTTTTGCTTTTTCCTGCTCCTCTTAGCATGATAAAGAAGATTCAAAGAGAGTGAGATGCCAGCTCCTTTCATTCAGTCAGTAGCTTCAATCATTTCTGGTATATGAATAACATGATGTTTTTCAATGGCAAAAATCAATGAATATTGTAAATGCACAAACAGTAATTTCTCCGCATTGCAAGGTGCAATTCTGAAATTTTTTGCCTTTTCCTGCTCCTCTTAGCATGATAAAGAAGATTCAAAGAGAGTGAGATGCCAGCTCCTTTCATTCAGTCAGTAGCTTCAATCATTTCTGGATGTTTTTCAATGGCAAAAATCAATGAATATTGTAAATGCACAAACAGTAATTTCTCCGCATTGCAAGGTGCAATTCTGAAATTTTTTGCTTTTTCCTGCTCCTCTTAGCATGATAAAGAAGATTCAAAGAGAGTGAGATGCCAGCTCCTTTCATTCAGTCAGTAGCTTCAATCATTTCTGGACGTTTTTCAATGGCAAAAATCAATGAATATTGTAAATGCACAAACAGTAATTTCTCCGCATTGCAAGGTGCAATTCTGAAATTTTTTGCTTTTTTCTGCTCCTCTTAGCATGATAAAGAAGATTCAAAGAGAGTGAGATGCCAGCTCCTTTCATTCAGTCAGTAGCTTCAATCATTTCTGGTATATGAATAACATGATGTTTTTCAATGGCAAAAATCAATGAATATTGTAAATGCACAAACAGTAATTTCTCCGCATTGCAAGGTGCAATTCTGAAATTTTTTGCTTTTTCCTGCTCCTCTTAGCATGATAAAGAAGATTCAAAGAGAGTGAGATGCCAGCTCCTTTCATTCAGTCAGTAGCTTCAATCATTTCTGGACGTTTTTCAATGGCAAAAATCAATGAATATTGTAAATGCACAAACAGTAATTTCTCCGCATTGCAAGGTGCAATTCTGAAATTTTTTGCTTTTTCCTGCTCCTCTTAGCATGATAAAGAAGATTCAAAGAGAGTGAGATGCCAGCTCCTTTCATTCAGTCAGTAGCTTCAATCATTTCTGGTATATGAATAACATGATGTTTTTCAATGGCAAAAATCAATGAATATTGTAAATGCACAAACAGTAATTTCTCCGCATTGCAAGGTGCAATTCTGAAATTTTTTGCTTTTTCCTGCTCCTCTTAGCATGATAAAGAAGATTCAAAGAGAGTGAGATGCCAGCTCCTTTAATTCAGTCAGTAGCTTCAATCATTTCTGGACGTTTTTCAATGGCAAAAATCAATGAATATTGTAAATGCACAAACAGTAATTTCTCCGCATTGCAAGGTGCAATTCTGAAATTTTTTGCTTTTTCCTGCTCCTCTTAGCATGATAAAGAAGATTCAAAGAGAGTGAGATGCCAGCTCCTTTCATTCAGTCAGTAGCTTCAAACATTTCTGGAATATGAATAACATGATGTTTTTCAATGGCAAAAATCAATGAATATTGTAAATGCACAAACAGTAATTTCTCCGCATTGCAAGGTGCAATTCTGAAATTTTTTGCTTTTTCCTGCTCCTCTTAGCATGATAAAGAAGATTCAAAGAGAGTGAGATGCCAGCTCCTTTCATTCAGTCAGTAGCTTCAATCATTTCTGGACGTTTTTCAATGGCAAAAATCAATGAATATTGTAAATGCACAAACAGTAATTTCTCCGCATTGCAAGGTGCAATTCTGAAATTTTTTGCTTTTTCCTGCTCCTCTTAGCATGATAAAGAAGATTCAAAGAGAATGAGATGCCAGCTCCTTTCATTCAGTCAGTAGCTTCAATCATTTCTGGACGTTTTTCAACGGCAAAAATCAATGAATATTGTAAATGCACAAACAGTAATTTCTCCGCATTGCAAGGTGCAATTCTGAAATTTTTTGCTTTTTCCTGCTCCTCTTAGCATGATAAAGAAGATTCAAAGAGAGTGAGATGCCAGCTCCTTTCATTCAGTCAGTAGCTTCAATCATTTCTGGACGTTTTTCAATAGCAAAAATCAATGAATATTGTAAATGCACAAACAGTAATTTCTCCGCATTGCAAGGTGCAATTCTGAAATTTTTTGCTTTTTCCTGCTCCTCTTAGCATGATAAAGAAGATTCAAAGAGAGTGAGATGCCAGCTCCTTTAATTCAGTCAGTAGCTTCAATCATTTCTGGACGTTTTTCAATGGCAAAAATCAATGAATATTGTAAATGCACAAACAGTAATTTCTCCGCATTGCAAGGTGCAATTCTGAAATTTTTTGCTTTTTCCTGCTCCTCTTAGCATGATAAAGAAGATTCAAAGAGAGTGAGATGCCAGCTCCTTTCATTCAGTCAGTAGCTTCAAACATTTCTGGAATATGAATAACATGATGTTTTTCAATGGCAAAAATCAATGAATATTGTAAATGCACAAACAGTAATTTCTCCGCATTGCAAGGTGCAATTCTGAAATTTTTTGCTTTTTCCTGCTCCTCTTAGCATGATAAAGAAGATTCAAAGAGAGTGAGATGCCAGCTCCTTTCATTCAGTCAGTAGCTTCAATCATTTCTGGACGTTTTTCAATGGCAAAAATCAATGAATATTGTAAATGCACAAACAGTAATTTCTCCGCATTGCAAGGTGCAATTCTGAAATTTTTTGCTTTTTCCTGCTCCTCTTAGCATGATAAAGAAGATTCAAAGAGAATGAGATGCCAGCTCCTTTCATTCAGTCAGTAGCTTCAATCATTTCTGGACGTTTTTCAACGGCAAAAATCAATGAATATTGTAAATGCACAAACAGTAATTTCTCCGCATTGCAAGGTGCAATTCTGAAATTTTTTGCTTTTTCCTGCTCCTCTTAGCATGATAAAGAAGATTCAAAGAGAGTGAGATGCCAGCTCCTTTCATTCAGTCAGTAGCTTCAATCATTTCTGGACGTTTTTCAATATCAAAAATCAATGAATATTGTAAATGCACAAACAGTAATTTCTCCGCATTGCAAGGTGCAATTCTGAAATTTTTTGCTTTTTCCTGCTCCTCTTAGCATGATAAAGAAGATTCAAAGAGAGTGAGATGCCAGCTCCTTTGATTCAGTCAGTAGCTTTAATCATTTCTGGACGTTTTTCAATGGCAAAAATCAATGAATATTGTAAATGCACAAACAGTAATTTCTCCGCATTGCAAGGTGCAATTCTGAAATTTTTTGCTTTTTCCTGCTCCTCTTAGCATGATAAAGAAGACTCAAAGAGAGTGAGATGCCAGCTCCTTTCATTCAGTCAGTAGCTTCAATCATTTCTGGACGTTTTTCAATGGCAAAAATCAATGAATATTGTAAATGCACAAGCAGTAATTTCTCCGCATTGCAAGGTGCAATTCTGAAATTTTTTGCTTTTTCCTGCTCCTCTTAGCATGATAAAGAAGATTCAAAGAGAGTGAGATGCCAGCTCCTTTCATTCAGTCAGTAGCTTCAATCATTTCTGGACGTTTTTCAATGGCAAAAATCAATGAATATTGTAAACGCACAAACAGTAATTTCTCCGCATTGCAAGGTGCAATTCTGAAATGTTTTGCTTTTTCCTGCTCCTCTTAGCATGAAAAAGAAGATTCAAAGAGCGTGAGATGCCAGCTCCTTTCATTCAGTCAGTAGCTTCAATCATTTCTGGTATATGAATAACATGATGTTTTTCAATGGCAAAAATCAATGAATATTGTAAATGCACAAACAGTAATTTCTCCGCATTGGAAGGTGCAATTCTGAATTTTTTTGCTTTTTCCTGCTCCTCTTAGCATGATAAAGAAGATTCAAAGAGAGTGAGATGCCAGCTCCTTTCATTCAGTCAGTAGCTTCAATCATTTCTGGACGTTTTTCAATGGCAAAAATCAATGAATATTGTAAATGCACAAACAGTAATTTCTCCGCATTGCAAGGTGCAATTCTGAAATTTTTTGCTTTTTCCTGCTCCTCTTAGCATGATAAAGAAGATTCAAAGAGAGTGAGATGCCAGCTCCTTTCAGTCAGTAGCTTCAATCATTTCTGGACATTTTTCAATGGCAAAAATCAATGAATATTGTAAATGCACAAACAGTAATTTCTCCGCATTGCAAGGTGCAATTCTGAAATTTTTTGCTTTTTCCTGCTCCTCTTAGCATGATAAAGAAGATTCAAATAGATTGAGATGCCAGCTCCTTTCATTCAGTCAGTAGCTTCAAACATTTCTGGTATATGAATAACATGATGTTTTTCAATGGCAAAAATCAATGAATATTGTAGATGCACAAACAGTAATTTCTCCGCATTGCAAGGTGCAATTCTGAAATTTTTTGCTTTTTCCTGCTCCTCTTAGCATGATAAAGAAGATTCAAAGAGACTGAGATGCCAGCTCCTTTCATTCAGTCAGTAGCTTCAATCATTTCTGGACTTTTTTCAATGGCAAAAATCAATGAATATTGTAAATGCACAAACAGTAATTTCTCCGTATTGCAAGGTGCAATTCTGAAATTTTTTGCTTTTTCCTGCTCCTCTTAGCATGATAAAGAAGATTCAAAGAGAGTGAGATGCCAGCTCCTTTCATTCAGTCAGTAGCTTCAATCATTTCTGGACGTTTTTCAATGGCAAAAATCAATGAATATTGTAAATGCACAAACAGTAATTTCTCCGCATTGCAAGGTGCAATTCTGAAATTTTTTGCTTTTTCCTGCTCCTCTTAGCATGATAAAGAAGATTCAAAGAGAGTGAGATGCCAGCTCCTTTCATTCAGTCAGTAGCTTCAATCATTTCTGGTATATGAATAACATGATGTTTTTCAATGGCAAAAATCAATGAATATTGTAAATGCACAAACAGTAATTTCTCCGCATTGCAAGGTGCAATTCTGAAATTTTTTGCTTTTTCCTGCTCCTCTTAGCATGATAAAGAAGATTCAAAGAGAGTGAGATGCCAGCTCCTTTCATTCAGTCAGTAGCTTCAATCATTTCTGGACGTTTTTCAATGGCAAAAATCAATGAATATTGTAAATGCACAAACAGTAATTTCTCCGCATTGCAAGGTGCAATTCTGAAATTTTTTGCTTTTTCCTGCTCCTCTTAGCATGATAAAGAAGATTCAAAGAGAGTGAGATGCCAGCTCCTTTCATTCAGTCAGTAGCTTCAAACATTTCTGGTATATGAATAACATGATGTTTTTCAATGGCAAAAATCAATGAATATTGTAAATGCACAAACAGTAATTTCTTCGCATTGCAAGGTGCAATTCTGAAATTTTTTGCTTTTTCCTGCTCCTCTTAGCATGATAAAGAAGATTCAAAGAGAGTGAGATGCCAGCTCCTTTCATTCAGTCAGTAGCTTCAAACATTTCTGGTATATGAATAACATGATGTTTTTCAATGGCAAAAATCAATGAATATTGTAAATGCACAAACAGTAATTTCTCCGCATTGCAAGGTGCAATTCTGAAATTTTTGCTTTTTCCTGCTCCTCTTAGCATGATAAAGAAGATTCAAAGAGAGTGAGATGCCAGCTCCTTTCATTCAGTCAGTAGCTTCAATCATTTCTGGACGTTTTTCAATGGCAAAAATCAATGAATATTGTAAATGCACAAACAGTAATTTCTCCGCATTGCAAGGTGCAATTCTGAAATTTTTTGCTTTTTCCTGCTCCTCTTAGCATGATAAAGAAGATTCAAAGAGAGTGAGATGCCAGCTCCTTTCATTCAGTCAGTAGCTTCAATCATTTCTGGACGTTTTTCAATGGCAAAAATCAATGAATATTGTAAATGCACAAACAGTAATTTCTCCGCATTGCAAGGTGCAATTCTGAAATTTTTTGCTTTTTCCTGCTCCTCTTAGTATGATAAAGAAGATTCAAAGAGAGTGAGATGCCAGCTCCTTTCATTCAGTCAGTAGCTTCAAACATTTCTGGTATATGAATAACATGATGTTTTTCAATGGCAAAAATCAATGAATATTGTAAATGCACAAACAGTAATTTCTCCGCATTGCAAGGTGCAATTCTGAAATTTTTTGCTTTTTCCTGCTCCTCTTAGCATGATAAAGAAGATTCAAAGAGAGTGAGATGCCAGCTCCTTTCATTCAGTCAGTAGCTTCAATCATTTCTGGTATATGAATAACATGATGTTTTTCAATGGCAAAAATTAATGAATATTGTAAATGCACAAACAGTAATATCTCCGCATTGCAAGGTGCAATTCTGAAATTTTTTGCTTTTTCCTGCTCCTCTTAGCATGATAAAGAAGATTCAAAGAGAGTGAGATGCCAGCTCCTTTCATTCAGTCAGTAGCTTCAATCATTTCTGGACGTTTTTCAATGGCAAAAATCAATGAATATTGTAAATGCACAAACAGTAATTTCTCCGCATTGAAGGTGCAATTCTGAAATTTTTTGCTTTTTCCTGCTCCTCTTAGCATGATAAAGAAGATTCAAAGAGAGTGAGATGCCAGCTCCTTTCATTCAGTCAGTAGCTTCAAACATTTCTGGTATATGAATAACATGATGTTTTTCAATGGCAAAAATCAATGAATATTGTAAATGCACAAACAGTAATTTCTCCGCATTGCAAGGTGCAATTCTGAAATTTTTTGCTTTTTCCTGCTCCTCTTAGCATGATAAAGAAGATTCAAAGAGAGTGAGATGAGAGCTCCTTTCATTCAGTCAGTAGCTTCAATCATTTCTGGACGTTTTTCAATGGCAAAAATCAATGAATATTGTAAATGCACAAACAGTAATTTCTCCGCATTGCAAGGTGCAATTCTGAAATGTTTTGCTTTTTCCTGCTCCTCTTAGCATGATAAAGAAGATTCAGAGAGTGAGATGCCAGCTCCTTTCATTCAGTCAGTAGCTTCAATCATTTCTGGACGTTTTTCAACGGCAAAAATCAATGAATATTGTAGATGCACAAACAGTAATTTCTCCGCATTGCAAGGTGCAATTCTGAAATTTTTTGCTTTTTCCTGCTCCTCTTAGCATGATAAAGAAGATTCAAAGAGACTGAGATGCCAGCTCCTTTCATTCAGTCAGTAGCTTCAATCATTTCTGGACGTTTTTCAATGGCAAAAATCAATGAATATTGTAAATGCACAAACAGTAATTTCTCCGCATTGCAAGGTGCAATTCTGAAATTTTTTGCTTTTTCCTGCTCCTCTTAGCATGATAAAGAAGATTCAAAGAGAGTGAGATGCCAGCTCCTTTCATTCAGTCAGTATCTTCAAACATTTCTGGTATATAAATAACATGATGTTTTTCAATGGCAAAAATCAATGAATATTGTAAATGCACAAACAGTAATTTCTCCGCATTGCAAGGTGCAATTCTGAAATTTTTTGCTTTTTCCTGCTCCTCTTAGCATGATAAAGAAGATTCAAAGAGAGTGAGATGCCAGCTCCTTTCATTCAGTCAGTAGCTTCAATCATTTCTGGTATATGAATAACATGATGTTTTTCAATGGCAAAAATAAATGAATATTGTAAATGCACAAACAGTAATTTCTCCGCATTGCAAGGTGCAATTCTGAAATTTTTTGCTTTTTCCTGCTCCTCTTAGCATGATAAAGAAGATTCAAAGAGAGTGAGATGCCAGCTCCTTTCATTCAGTCAGTAGCTTCAATCATTTCTGGTATATGAATAACATGATGTTTTTCAATGGCAAAAATCAATGAATATTGTAAATGCACAAACAGTAATTTCTCCGCATTGCAAGGTGCAATTCTGAAATTTTTTGCCTTTTCCTGCTCCTCTTAGCATGATAAAGAAGATTCAAAGAGAGTGAGATGCCAGCTCCTTTCATTCAGTCAGTAGCTTCAATCATTTCTGGACGTTTTTCAATGGCAAAAATCAATGAATATTGTAAATGCACAAACAGTAATTTCTCCGCATTGCAAGGTGCAATTCTGAAATTTTTTGCTTTTTCCTGCTCCTCTTAGCATGAAAAAGAAGATTCAAAGAGAGTGAGATGCCAGCTCCTTTCATTCAGTCAGTAGCTTCAAACATTTCTGGTATATGAATAACATGATGTTTTTCAATGGCAAAAATCAATGAATATTGTAAATGCACAAACAGTAATTTCTCCGCATTGCAAGGTGCAATTCTGAAATTTTTTGCTTTTTCCTGCTCCTCTTAGCATGATAAAGAAGATTCAAAGAGAGTGAGATGCCAGCTCCTTTCATTCAGTCAGTAGCTTCAATCATTTCTGGACGTTTTTCAATGGCAAAAATCAATGAATATTGTAAATGCACAAACAGTAATTTCTCCGCATTGCAAGGTGCAATTCTGAAATTTTTTGCTTTTTCCTGCTCCTCTTAGCATGATAAAGAAGATTCAAAGAGAGTGAGATGCCAGCTCCTTTCATTCAGTCAGTAGCTTCAATCATTTCTGGTATATGAATAACATGATGTTTTTCAATGGCAAAAATAAATGAATATTGTAAATGCACAAACAGTAATTTCTCCGCATTGCAAGGTGCAATTCTGAAATTTTTTGCTTTTTCCTGCTCCTCTTAGCATGATAAAGAAGATTCAAAGAGAGTGAGATGCCAGCTCCTTTCATTCAGTCAGTAGCTTCAATCATTTCTGGTATATGAATAACATGATGTTTTTCAATGGCAAAAATCAATGAATATTGTAAATGCACAAACAGTAATTTCTCCGCATTGCAAGGTGCAATTCTGAAATTTTTTGCCTTTTCCTGCTCCTCTTAGCATGATAAAGAAGATTCAAAGAGAGTGAGATGCCAGCTCCTTTCATTCAGTCAGTAGCTTCAATCATTTCTGGATGTTTTTCAATGGCAAAAATCAATGAATATTGTAAATGCACAAACAGTAATTTCTCCGCATTGCAAGGTGCAATTCTGAAATTTTTTGCTTTTTCCTGCTCCTCTTAGCATGATAAAGAAGATTCAAAGAGAGTGAGATGCCAGCTCCTTTCATTCAGTCAGTAGCTTCAATCATTTCTGGACGTTTTTCAATGGCAAAAATCAATGAATATTGTAAATGCACAAACAGTAATTTCTCCGCATTGCAAGGTGCAATTCTGAAATTTTTTGCTTTTTTCTGCTCCTCTTAGCATGATAAAGAAGATTCAAAGAGAGTGAGATGCCAGCTCCTTTCATTCAGTCAGTAGCTTCAATCATTTCTGGTATATGAATAACATGATGTTTTTCAATGGCAAAAATCAATGAATATTGTAAATGCACAAACAGTAATTTCTCCGCATTGCAAGATGCAATTCTGAAATTTTTTGCTTTTTCCTGCTCCTCTTAGCATGATAAAGAAGATTCAAAGAGAGTGAGATGCCAGCTCCTTTCATTCAGTCAGTAGCTTCAATCATTTCTGGACGTTTTTCAATGGCAAAAATCAATGAATATTGTAAATGCACAAACAGTAATTTCTCCGCATTGCAAGGTGCAATTCTGAAATTTTTTGCTTTTTCCTGCTCCTCTTAGCATGATAAAGAAGATTCAAAGAGAGTGAGATGCCAGCTCCTTTCATTCAGTCAGTAGCTTCAATCATTTCTGGTATATGAATAACATGATGTTTTTCAATGGCAAAAATCAATGAATATTGTAAATGCACAAACAGTAATTTCTCCGCATTGCAAGGTGCAATTCTGAAATTTTTTGCTTTTTCCTGCTCCTCTTAGCATGATAAAGAAGATTCAAAGAGAGTGAGATGCCAGCTCCTTTAATTCAGTCAGTAGCTTCAATCATTTCTGGACGTTTTTCAATGGCAAAAATCAATGAATATTGTAAATGCACAAACAGTAATTTCTCCGCATTGCAAGGTGCAATTCTGAAATTTTTTGCTTTTTCCTGCTCCTCTTAGCATGATAAAGAAGATTCAAAGAGAGTGAGATGCCAGCTCCTTTCATTCAGTCAGTAGCTTCAAACATTTCTGGAATATGAATAACATGATGTTTTTCAATGGCAAAAATCAATGAATATTGTAAATGCACAAACAGTAATTTCTCCGCATTGCAAGGTGCAATTCTGAAATTTTTTGCTTTTTCCTGCTCCTCTTAGCATGATAAAGAAGATTCAAAGAGAGTGAGATGCCAGCTCCTTTCATTCAGTCAGTAGCTTCAAACATTTCTGGAATATGAATAACATGATGTTTTTCAATGGCAAAAATCAATGAATATTGTAAATGCACAAACAGTAATTTCTCCGCATTGCAAGGTGCAATTCTGAAATTTTTTGCTTTTTCCTGCTCCTCTTAGCATGATAAAGAAGATTCAAAGAGAGTGAGATGCCAGCTCCTTTCATTCAGTCAGTAGCTTCAATCATTTCTGGACGTTTTTCAATGGCAAAAATCAATGAATATTGTAAATGCACAAACAGTAATTTCTCCGCATTGCAAGGTGCAATTCTGAAATTTTTTGCTTTTTCCTGCTCCTCTTAGCATGATAAAGAAGATTCAAAGAGAATGAGATGCCAGCTCCTTTCATTCAGTCAGTAGCTTCAATCATTTCTGGACGTTTTTCAACGGCAAAAATCAATGAATATTGTAAATGCACAAACAGTAATTTCTCCGCATTGCAAGGTGCAATTCTGAAATTTTTTGCTTTTTCCTGCTCCTCTTAGCATGATAAAGAAGATTCAAAGAGAGTGAGATGCCAGCTCCTTTCATTCAGTCAGTAGCTTCAATCATTTCTGGACGTTTTTCAATAGCAAAAATCAATGAATATTGTAAATGCACAAACAGTAATTTCTCCGCATTGCAAGGTGCAATTCTGAAATTTTTTGCTTTTTCCTGCTCCTCTTAGCATGATAAAGAAGATTCAAAGAGAGTGAGATGCCAGCTCCTTTCATTCAGTCAGTAGCTTTAATCATTTCTGGACGTTTTTCAATGGCAAAAATCAATGAATATTGTAAATGCACAAACAGTAATTTCTCCGCATTGCAAGGTGCAATTCTGAAATTTTTTGCTTTTTCCTGCTCCTCTTAGCATGATAAAGAAGACTCAAAGAGAGTGAGATGCCAGCTCCTTTCATTCAGTCAGTAGCTTCAATCATTTCTGGACGTTTTTCAATGGCAAAAATCAATGAATATTGTAAATGCACAAGCAGTAATTTCTCCGCATTGCAAGGTGCAATTCTGAAATTTTTTGCTTTTTCCTGCTCCTCTTAGCATGATAAAGAAGATTCAAAGAGAGTGAGATGCCAGCTCCTTTCATTCAGTCAGTAGCTTCAATCATTTCTGGACGTTTTTCAATGGCAAAAATCAATGAATATTGTAAATGCACAAACAGTAATTTCTCCGCATTGCAAGGTGCAATTCTGAAATGTTTTGCTTTTTCCTGCTCCTCTTAGCATGAAAAAGAAGATTCAAAGAGCGTGAGATGCCAGCTCCTTTCATTCAGTCAGTAGCTTCAATCATTTCTGGTATATGAATAACATGATGTTTTTCAATGGCAAAAATCAATGAATATTGTAAATGCACAAACAGTAATTTCTCCGCATTGGAAGGTGCAATTCTGAATTTTTTTGCTTTTTCCTGCTCCTCTTAGCATGATAAAGAAGATTCAAAGAGAGTGAGATGCCAGCTCCTTTCATTCAGTCAGTAGCTTCAATCATTTCTGGACGTTTTTCAATGGCAAAAATCAATGAATATTGTAAATGCACAAACAGTAATTTCTCCGCATTGCAAGGTGCAATTCTGAAATTTTTTGCTTTTTCCTGCTCCTCTTAGCATGATAAAGAAGATTCAAAGAGAGTGAGATGCCAGCTCCTTTCAGTCAGTAGCTTCAATCATTTCTGGACATTTTTCAATGGCAAAAATCAATGAATATTGTAAATGCACAAACAGTAATTTCTCCGCATTGCAAGGTGCAATTCTGAAATTTTTTGCTTTTTCCTGCTCCTCTTAGCATGATAAAGAAGATTCAAATAGAGTGAGATGCCAGCTCCTTTCATTCAGTCAGTAGCTTCAAACATTTCTGGTATATGAATAACATGATGTTTTTCAATGGCAAAAATCAATGAATATTGTAGATGCACAAACAGTAATTTCTCCGCATTGCAAGGTGCAATTCTGAAATTTTTTGCTTTTTCCTGCTCCTCTTAGCATGATAAAGAAGATTCAAAGAGACTGAGATGCCAGCTCCTTTCATTCAGTCAGTAGCTTCAATCATTTCTGGACTTTTTTCAATGGCAAAAATCAATGAATATTGTAAATGCACAAACAGTAATTTCTCCGTATTGCAAGGTGCAATTCTGAAATTTTTTGCTTTTTCCTGCTCCTCTTAGCATGATAAAGAAGATTCAAAGAGAGTGAGATGCCAGCTCCTTTCATTCAGTCAGTAGCTTCAATCATTTCTGGACGTTTTTCAATGGCAAAAATCAATGAATATTGTAAATGCACAAACAGTAATTTCTCCGCATTGCAAGGTGCAATTCTGAAATTTTTTGCTTTTTCCTGCTCCTCTTAGCATGATAAAGAAGATTCAAAGAGAGTGAGATGCCAGCTCCTTTCATTCAGTCAGTAGCTTCAATCATTTCTGGTATATGAATAACATGATGTTTTTCAATGGCAAAAATCAATGAATATTGTAAATGCACAAACAGTAATTTCTCCGCATTGCAAGGTGCAATTCTGAAATTTTTTGCTTTTTCCTGCTCCTCTTAGCATGATAAAGAAGATTCAAAGAGAGTGAGATGCCAGCTCCTTTCATTCAGTCAGTAGCTTCAATCATTTCTGGACGTTTTTCAATGGCAAAAATCAATGAATATTGTAAATGCACAAACAGTAATTTCTCCGCATTGCAAGGTGCAATTCTGAAATTTTTTGCTTTTTCCTGCTCCTCTTAGCATGATAAAGAAGATTCAAAGAGAGTGAGATGCCAGCTCCTTTCATTCAGTCAGTAGCTTCAAACATTTCTGGTATATGAATAACATGATGTTTTTCAATGGCAAAAATCAATGAATATTGTAAATGCACAAACAGTAATTTCTTCGCATTGCAAGGTGCAATTCTGAAATTTTTTGCTTTTTCCTGCTCCTCTTAGCATGATAAAGAAGATTCAAAGAGAGTGAGATGCCAGCTCCTTTCATTCAGTCAGTAGCTTCAAACATTTCTGGTATATGAATAACATGATGTTTTTCAATGGCAAAAATCAATGAATATTGTAAATGCACAAACAGTAATTTCTCCGCATTGCAAGGTGCAATTCTGAAATTTTTGCTTTTTCCTGCTCCTCTTAGCATGATAAAGAAGATTCAAAGAGAGTGAGATGCCAGCTCCTTTCATTCAGTCAGTAGCTTCAATCATTTCTGGACGTTTTTCAATGGCAAAAATCAATGAATATTGTAAATGCACAAACAGTAATTTCTCCGCATTGCAAGGTGCAATTCTGAAATTTTTTGCTTTTTCCTGCTCCTCTTAGCATGATAAAGAAGATTCAAAGAGAGTGAGATGCCAGCTCCTTTCATTCAGTCAGTAGCTTCAATCATTTCTGGACGTTTTTCAATGGCAAAAATCAATGAATATTGTAAATGCACAAACAGTAATTTCTCCGCATTGCAAGGTGCAATTCTGAAATTTTTTGCTTTTTCCTGCTCCTCTTAGTATGATAAAGAAGATTCAAAGAGAGTGAGATGCCAGCTCCTTTCATTCAGTCAGTAGCTTCAAACATTTCTGGTATATGAATAACATGATGTTTTTCAATGGCAAAAATCAATGAATATTGTAAATGCACAAACAGTAATTTCTCCGCATTGCAAGGTGCAATTCTGAAATTTTTTGCTTTTTCCTGCTCCTCTTAGCATGATAAAGAAGATTCAAAGAGAGTGAGATGCCAGCTCCTTTCATTCAGTCAGTAGCTTCAATCATTTCTGGTATATGAATAACATGATGTTTTTCAATGGCAAAAATTAATGAATATTGTAAATGCACAAACAGTAATATCTCCGCATTGCAAGGTGCAATTCTGAAATTTTTTGCTTTTTCCTGCTCCTCTTAGCATGATAAAGAAGATTCAAAGAGAGTGAGATGCCAGCTCCTTTCATTCAGTCAGTAGCTTCAATCATTTCTGGACGTTTTTCAATGGCAAAAATCAATGAATATTGTAAATGCACAAACAGTAATTTCTCCGCATTGAAGGTGCAATTCTGAAATTTTTTGCTTTTTCCTGCTCCTCTTAGCATGATAAAGAAGATTCAAAGAGAGTGAGATGCCAGCTCCTTTCATTCAGTCAGTAGCTTCAAACATTTCTGGTATATGAATAACATGATGTTTTTCAATGGCAAAAATCAATGAATATTGTAAATGCACAAACAGTAATTTCTCCGCATTGCAAGGTGCAATTCTGAAATTTTTTGCTTTTTCCTGCTCCTCTTAGCATGATAAAGAAGATTCAAAGAGAGTGAGATGAGAGCTCCTTTCATTCAGTCAGTAGCTTCAATCATTTCTGGACGTTTTTCAATGGCAAAAATCAATGAATATTGTAAATGCACAAACAGTAATTTCTCCGCATTGCAAGGTGCAATTCTGAAATGTTTTGCTTTTTCCTGCTCCTCTTAGCATGATAAAGAAGATTCAGAGAGTGAGATGCCAGCTCCTTTCATTCAGTCAGTAGCTTCAATCATTTCTGGACGTTTTTCAACGGCAAAAATCAATGAATATTGTAGATGCACAAACAGTAATTTCTCCGCATTGCAAGGTGCAATTCTGAAATTTTTTGCTTTTTCCTGCTCCTCTTAGCATGATAAAGAAGATTCAAAGAGACTGAGATGCCAGCTCCTTTCATTCAGTCAGTAGCTTCAATCATTTCTGGACGTTTTTCAATGGCAAAAATCAATGAATATTGTAAATGCACAAACAGTAATTTCTCCGCATTGCAAGGTGCAATTCTGAAATTTTTTGCTTTTTCCTGCTCCTCTTAGCATGATAAAGAAGATTCAAAGAGAGTGAGATGCCAGCTCCTTTCATTCAGTCAGTAGCTTCAATCATTTCTGGATGTTTTTCAATGGCAAAAATCAATGAATATTGTAAATGCACAAACAGTAATTTCTCCGCATTGCAAGGTGCAATTCTGAAATTTTTTGCTTTTTCCTGCTCCTCTTAGCATGATAAAGAAGATTCAAAGAGAGTGAGATGCCAGCTCCTTTCATTCAGTCAGTAGCTTCAATCATTTCTGGACGTTTTTCAATGGCAAAAATCAATGAATATTGTAAATGCACAAACAGTAATTTCTCCGCATTGCAAGGTGCAATTCTGAAATTTTTTGCTTTTTCCTGCTCCTCTTAGCATGATAAAGAAGATTCAAAGAGAGTGAGATGCCAGCTCCTTTCATTCAGTCAGTAGCTTCAAACATTTCTGGTATATGAAAAACATGTTTTTCAATGGCAAAAATCAATGAATATTGTAAATGCACAAACAGTAATATCTCCACATTGCACGGTGCAATTCTGAAATTTTTAGCTTTTTCCTGTTAATCCTAGCATGATAAAGAAGATTCAAAGAGAGTGAGATGCCAGCTCCTTTCATTCAGTCAGTAGCTTCAAACATTTCTGGTATATGAAAAACATGTTTTTCAATGGCAAAAATCAATGAATATTGTAAATGCACAAACAGTAATATCTCCACATTGCAAGGTGCAATTCTGAAATTTTTTGCTTTTTCCTGCTAATCCTAGCATGATAAAGAAGATTCAAAGAGAGTGAGATGCCAGCTCCTTTCATTCAGTCAGTAGCTTCAAACATTTCTGGTATATGAAAAACATGTTTTTCAATGGCAAAAATCAATGAATATTGTAAATGCACAAACAGTAATATCTCCACATTGCACGGTGCAATTATGAAATTTTTAGCTTTTTCCTGTTAATCCTAGCATGATAAAGAAGATTCAAAGAGAGTGAGATGCCAGCTCCTTTCATTCAGTCAGTAGCTTCAAACATTTCTGGTATATGAAAAACATGTTTTTCAATGGCAAAAATCAATGAATATTGTAAATGCACAAACAGTAATATCTCCACATTGCAAGGTGCAATTCTGAAATTTTTTGCTTTTTCCTGCTAATCCTAGCATGATAAAGAAGATTCAAAGAGAGTGAGATGCCAGCTCCTTTCATTCAGTCAGTAGCTTCAAACATTTCTGGTATATGAAAAACATGTTTTTCAATGGCAAAAATCAATGAATATTGTAAATGCACAAACAGTAATATCTCAACATTGCACGGTGCAATTCTGAAATTTTTAGCTTTTTCCTGTTAATCCTAGCATGATAAAGAAGATTCAAAGAGAGTGAGATGCCAGCTCCTTTCATTCAGTCAGTAGCCTCAAACATTTCTGGTATATGAAAAACATGTTTTTCAATGGCAAAAATCAATGAATATTGTAAATGCGCAAACAGTAATATCTCCACATTGCAAGGTGCAATTCTGAAATTTTTTGCTTTTTCCTGTTAATCCTAGCATGATAAAGAAGATTCAAAGAGAGTGAGATGCCAGCTCCTTTCATTCAGTCAGTAGCTTCAAACATTTCTGGTATATGAAAAACATGTTTTTCAATGGCAAAAATCAATGAATATTGTAAATGCACAAACAGTAATATCTCCACATTGCAAGGTGCAATTCTGAAATTTTTTGCTTTTTCCTGCTAATCCTAGCATGATAAAGAAGATTCAAAGAGAGTGAGATGCCAGCTCCTTTCATTCAGTCAGTAGCTTCAAACATTTCTGGTATATGAAAAACATGTTTTTCAATGGCAAAAATCAATGAATATTGTAAATGCACAAACAGTAATATCTCCACATTGCACGGTGCAATTCTGAAATTTTTAGCTTTTTCCTGTTAATCCTAGCATGATAAAGAAGATTCAAAGAGAGTGAGATGCCAGCTCCTTTCATTCAGTCAGTAGCTTCAAACATTTCTGGTATATGAAAAACATGTTTTTCAATGGCAAAAATCAATGAATATTGTAAATGCACAAACAATAATATCTCCACATTGCAAGGTGCAATTCTGAAATTTTTTGCTTTTTCCTGCTAATCCTAGCATGATAAAGAAGATTCAAAGAGAGTGAGATGCCAGCTCCTTTCATTCAGTCAGTAGCTTCAAACATTTCTGGTATATGAAAAACATGTTTTTCAATGGCAAAAATCAATGAATATTGTAAATGCACAAACAGTAATATCTCCACATTGCACGGTGCAATTATGAAATTTTTAGCTTTTTCCTGTTAATCCTAGCATGATAAAGAAGATTCAAAGAGAGTGAGATGCCAGCTCCTTTCATTCAGTCAGTAGCTTCAAACATTTCTGGTATATGAAAAACATGTTTTTCAATGGCAAAAATCAATGAATATTGTAAATGCACAAACAGTAATAACTCCACATTGCAAGGTGCAATTCTGAAATTTTTTGCTTTTTCCTGCTAATCCTAGCATGATAAAGAAGATTCAAAGAGAGTGAGATGCCAGCTCCTTTCATTCAGTCAGTAGCTTCAAACATTTCTGGTATATGAAAAACATGTTTTTCAATGGCAAAAATCAATGAATATTGTAAATGCACAAACAGTAATATCTCAACATTGCACGGTGCAATTCTGAAATTTTTAGCTTTTTCCTGTTAATCCTAGCATGATAAAGAAGATTCAAAGAGAGTGAGATGCCAGCTCCTTTCATTCAGTCAGTAGCTTCAAACATTTCTGGTATATGAAAAACGTTTTTCAATGGCAAAAATCAATGAATATTGTAAATGCACAAACAGTAATATCTCCACATTGCAAGGTGCAATTCTGAAATTTTTTGCTTTTTCCTGTTAATCCTAGCATGATAAAGAAGATTCAAAGAGAGTGAGATGCCAGCTCCTTTCATTCAGTCAGTAGCTTCAAACATTTCTGGTATATGAAAAACATGTTTTTCAATGGCAAAAATCAATGAATATTGTAAATGCACAAACAGTAATATCTCCACATTGCAAGGTGCAATTCTGAAATTTTTTGCTTTTTCCTGCTAATCCTAGCATGATAAAGAAGATTCAAAGAGAGTGAGATGCCAGCTCCTTTCATTCAGTCAGTAGCTTCAAACATTTCTGGTATATGAAAAACATGTTTTTCAATGGCAAAAATCAATGAATATTGTAAATGCACAAACAGTAATATCTCCACATTGCACGGTGCAATTCTGAAATTTTTAGCTTTTTCCTGTTAATCCTAGCATGATAAAGAAGATTCAAAGAGAGTGAGATGCCAGCTCCTTTCATTCAGTCAGTAGCTTCAAACATTTCTGGTATATGAAAAACATGTTTTTCAATGGCAAAAATCAATGAATATTGTAAATGCACAAACAGTAATATCTCCACATTGCAAGGTGCAATTCTGAAATTTTTTGCTTTTTCCTGCTAATCCTAGCATGATAAAGAAGATTCAAAGAGAGTGAGATGCCAGCTCCTTTCATTCAGTCAGTAGCTTCAAACATTTCTGGTATATGAAAAACATGTTTTTCAATGGCAAAAATCAATGAATATTGTAAATGCACAAACAGTAATATCTCCACATTGCACGGTGCAATTCTGAAATTTTTAGCTTTTTCCTGTTAATCCTAGCATGATAAAGAAGATTCAAAGAGAGTGAGATGCCAGCTCCTTTCATTCAGTCAGTAGCTTCAAACATTTCTGGTATATGAAAAACATGTTTTTCAATGGCAAAAATCAATGAATATTGTAAATGCACAAACAGTAATATCTCCACATTGCAAGGTGCAATTCTGAAATTCTTTGCTTTTTCCTGTTAATCCTAGCATGATAAAGAAGATTCAAAGAGAGTGAGATGCCAGCTCCTTTCATTCAGTCAGTAGCTTCAAACATTTCTGGTATATGAAAAACATGTTTTTCAATGGCAAAAATCAATGAATATTGTAAATGCACAAACAGTAATATCTCCACATTGCAAGGTGCAATTCTGAAATTTTTTGCTTTTTCCTGCTAATCCTAGCATGATAAAGAAGATTCAAAGAGAGTGAGATGCCAGCTCCTTTCATTCAGTCAGTAGCTTCAAACATTTCTGGTATATGAAAAACATGTTTTTCAATGGCAAAAATCAATGAATATTGTAAATGCACAAACAGTAATATCTCCACATTGCACGGTGCAATTCTGAAATTTTTAGCTTTTTCCTGTTAATTCTAGCATGATAAAGAAGATTCAAAGAGAGTGAGATGCCAGCTCCTTTCATTCAGTCAGTAGCTTCAAACATTTCTGGTATATGAAAAACATGTTTTTCAATGGCAAAAATCAATGAATATTGTAAATGCACAAACAGTAATATCTCCACATTGCAAGGTGCAATTCTGAAATTTTTTGCTTTTTCCTGCTAATCCTAGCATGATAAAGAAGATTCAGAGTGAGATGCCAGCTCCTTTCATTCAGTCAGTAGCTTCAAACATTTCTGGTATATGAAAAACATGTTTTTCAATGGCAAAAATCAATGAATATTGTAAATGCACAAACAGTAATATCTCCACATTGCACGGTGCAATTCTGAAATTTTTAGCTTTTTCCTGTTAATCCTAGCATGATAAAGAAGATTCAAAGAGAGTGAGATGCCAGCTCCTTTCATTCAGTCAGTAGCTTCAAACATTTCTGGTATATGAAAAACATGTTTTTCAATGGCAAAAATCAATGAATATTGTAAATGCACAAACAGTAATATCTCCACATTGCAAGGTGCAATTCTGAAATTTTTTGCTTTTTCCTGCTAATCCTAGCATGATAAAGAAGATTCAAAGAGAGTGAGATGCCAGCTCCTTTCATTCAGTCAGTAGCTTCAAACATTTCTGGTATATGAAAAACATGTTTTTCAATGGCAAAAATCAATGAATATTGTAAATGCACAAACAGTAATATCTCCACATTGCACGGTGCAATTCTGAAATTTTTAGCTTTTTCCTGTTAATCCTAGCATGATAAAGAAGATTCAAAGAGAGTGAGATGCCAGCTCCTTTCATTCAGTCAGTAGCTTCAAACATTTCTGGTATATGAAAAACATGTTTTTCAATGGCAAAAATCAATGAATATTGTAAATGCACAAACAGTAATATCTCCACATTGCAAGGTGCAATTCTGAAATTTTTTGCTTTTTCCTGCTAATCCTAGCATGATAAAGATTCAAAGAGAGTGAGATGCCAGCTCCTTTCATTCAGTCAGTAGCTTCAAACATTTCTGGTATATGAAAAACATGTTTTTCAATGGCAAAAATCAATGAATATTGTAAATGCACAAACAGTAATATCTCCACATTGCACGGTGCAATTCTGAAATTTTTAGCTTTTTCCTGTTAATCCTAGCATGATAAAGAAGATTCAAAGAGAGTGAGATGCCAGCTCCTTTCATTCAGTCAGTAGCTTCAAACATTTCTGGTATATGAAAAACATGTTTTTCAATGGCAAAAATCAATGAATATTGTAAATGCACAAACAGTAATATCTCCACATTGCAAGGTGCAATTCTGAAATTCTTTGCTTTTTCCTGTTAATCCTAGCATGATAAAGAAGATTCAAAGAGAGTGAGATGCCAGCTCCTTTCATTCAGTCAGTAGCTTCAATCATTTCTGGACGTTTTTCAATGGCAAAAATCAATGTATATTGTAAATGCACAAACAGTAATTTCTCCGCATTGCAAGGTGCAATTCTGAAATTTTTTGCTTTTTCCTGCTCCTCTTAGCATGATAAAGAAGATTCAAAGAGAGTGAGATGCCAGCTCCTTTCATTCAGTCAGTAGCTTCAATCATTTCTGGACGTTTTTCAATGGCAAAAATCAATGTATATTGTAAATGCACAAACAGTAATTTCTCCGCATTGCAAGGTGCAATTCTGAAATTTTTTGCTTTTTCCTGCTCCTCTTAGCATGATAAAGAAGATTCAAAGAGAGTGAGATGCCAGCTCCTTTCATTCAGTCAGTAGCTTCAATCATTTCTGGACGTTTTTCAATGGCAAAAATCAATGAATATTGTAAATGCACAAACAGTAATTTCTCCGCATTGCAAGGTGCAATTCTGAAATTTTTTGCTTTTTCCTGCTCCTCTTAGCATGATAAAGAAGATTCAAAGAGAGTGAGATGCCAGCTCCTTTCATTCAGTCAGTAGCTTCAAACATTTCTGGTATATGAATAACATGATGTTTTTCAATGGCAAAAATCAATGAATTTTGTAAATGCACAAACAGCAATTTCTCCGCATTGCAAGGTGCAATTCTGAAATTTTTTGCTTTTTCCTGCTCCTCTTAGCATGATAAAGAAGATTCAAACAGAGTGAGATGCCAGCTCCTTTCATTCAGTCAGTAGCTTCAATCATTTCTGGACGTTTTTCAATGGCAAAAATCAATGAATATTGTAAATGCACAAACAGTAATTTCTCCGTATTGCAAGGTGCAATTCTGAAATTTTTTGCTTTTTCCTGCTCCTCTTAGCATGATAAAGAAGATTCAAAGAGAGTGAGATGCCAGCTCCTTTCATTCAGTCAGTAGCTTCAATCATTTCTGGACGTTTTTCAATGGCAAAAATCAATGAATATTGTAAATGCACAAGCAGTAATTTCTCCGCATTGCAAGGTGCAATTCTGAAATTTTTTGCTTTTTCCTGCTCCTCTTAGCATGATAAAGAAGATTCAAAGAGAGTGAGATGCCAGCTCCTTTCATTCAGTCAGTAGCTTCAATCATTTCTGGTATATGAATAACATGATGTTTTTCAATGGCAAAAATCAATGAATATTGTAAATGCACAAACAGTAATTTATTCGCATTGCAAGGTGCAATTCTGAAATTTTTTGCTTTTTCCTGCTCCTCTTAGCATGATAAAGAAGATTCAAAGAGAGTGAGATGCCAGCTCCTTTCATTCAGTCAGTACCTTCAAACATTTCTGGTATATGAATAACATGATGTTTTTCAATGGCAAAAATCAATGAATATTGTAAATGCACAAACAGTAATTTCTCCGCATTGCAAGGTGCAATTCTGAAATTTTTTGCCTTTTCCTGCTCCTCTTAGCATGATAAAGAAGATTCAAAGAGAGTGAGATGCCAGCTCCTTTCATTCAGTCAGTAGCTTCAATCATTTCTGGACGTTTTTCAATGGCAAAAATCAATGAATATTGTAAATGCACAAACAGTAATTTATTCGCATTGCAAGGTGCAATTCTGAAATTTTTTGCTTTTTCCTGCTCCTCTTAGCATGATAAAGAAGATTCAAAGAGAGTGAGATGCCAGCTCCTTTCATTCAGTCAGTAGCTTCAAACATTTCTGGTATATGAATAACATGATGTTTTTCAATGGCAAAAATCAATGAATATTGTAAATGCACAAACAGTAATTTCTCCGCATTGCAAGGTGCAATTCTGAAATTTTTTGCTTTTTCCTGCTCCTCTTAGCATGATAAAGAATATTCAAAGAGAGTGAGATGCCAGCTCCTTTCATTCAGTCAGTAGCTTCAATCATTTCTGGACGTTTTTCAATGGCAAAAATCAATGAATATTGTAAATGCACAAACAGTAATTTCTCCGCATTGCAAGGTGCAATTCTGAAATTTTTTGCTTTTTCCTGCTCCTTTTAGCATGATAAAGAAGATTCAAAGAGAGTGACATGCCAGATCCTTTCATTCAGTCAGTAGCTTCAAACATTTCTGGTATATGAATAACATGATGTTTTTCAATGGCAAAAATCAATGAATATTGTAAATGCACAAACAGTAATTTCTCCGCATTGCAAGGAGCAATTCTGAAATTTTTTGCATTTTCCTGCTCCTCTTAGCATGATAAAGAAGATTCAAAGAGAGTGAGATGCCAGCTCCTTTCATTCAGTCAGTAGCTTCAATCATTTCTGGACGTTTTTCAATGGCAAAAATCAATGAATATTGTAAATGCACAAACAGTAATTTCTCCGCATTGCAAGGTGCAATTCTGAAATTTTTTGCTTTTTCCTGCTCCTCTTAGCATGATAAAGAAGATTCAAAGAGAGTGAGATGCCAGCTCCTTTCATTCAGTCAGTAGCTTCAAACATTTCTGGACGTTTTTCAATGGCAAAAATCAATGAATATTGTAAATGCACAAACAGTAATTTCTCCGCATTGCAAGGTGCAATTCTGAAATTTTTTGCTTTTTCCTGCTCCTCTTAGCATGATAAAGAAGATTCAAAGAGAGTGAGATGCCAGCTCCTTTCATTCAGTCAGTAGCTTCAATCATTTCTGGTATATGAATAACATGATGTTTAACAATGGCAAAAATCAATGAATATTGTAAATGCACAAACAGTAATTTCTCCGCATTGCAAGGTGCAATTCTGAAATTTTTTGCTTTTTCCTGCTCCTCTTAGCATGATAAAGAAGATTCAAAGAGAGTGAGATGCCAGCTCCTTTCATTCAGTCAGTAGCTTCAATCATTTCTGGATGTTTTTCAATGGCAAAAATCAATGAATATTGTAAATGCACAAACAGTAATTTCTCCGCATTGCAAGGTGCAATTCTGAAATTTTTTGCTTTTTCCTGCTCCTCTTAGCATGATAAAGAAGATTCAAAGAGAGTGAGATGCCAGCTCCTTTCATTCAGTCAGTAGCTTCAATCATTTCTGGACGTTTTTCAACGGCAAAAATCAATGAATATTGTAAATGCACAAACAGTAATTTCTCCGCATTGCAAGGTGCAATTCTGAAATTTTTTGCTTTTTCCTGCTCCTCTTAGCATGATAAAGAAGATTCAAAGAGAGTGAGATGCCAGCTCCTTTCATTCAGTCAGTAGCTTCAATCATTTCTGGACGTTTTTCAATGGCAAAAATCAATGAATATTGTAAATGCACAAACAGTAATTTCTCCGCATTGCAAGGTGCAATTCTGAAATTTTTTGCTTTTTCCTGCTCCTCTTAGCATGATAAAGAAGATTCAAACAGAGTGAGATGCCAGCTCCTTTCATTCAGTCAGTAGCTTCAATCATTTCTGGACGTTTTTCAATGGCAAAAATCAATGAATATTGTAAATGCACAAACAGTAATTTCTCCGTATTGCAAGGTGCAATTCTGAAATTTTTTGCTTTTTCCTGCTCCTCTTAGCATGATAAAGAAGATTCAAAGAGAGTGAGATGCCAGCTCCTTTCATTCAGTCAGTAGCTTCAATCATTTCTAGACGTTTTTCAATGGCAAAAATCAATGAATATTGTAAATGCACAAGCAGTAATTTCTCCGCATTGCAAGGTGCAATTCTGAAATTTTTTGCTTTTTCCTGCTCCTCTTAGCATGATAAAGAAGATTCAAAGAGACTGAGATGCCAGCTCCTTTCATTCAGTCAGTAGCTTCAATCATTTCTGGACGTTTTTCAATGGCAAAAATCAATGAATATTGTAAATGCACAAACAGTAATTTCTCCGCATTGCAAGGTGCAATTCTGAAATTTTTTACTTTTTCCTGCTCCTCTTAGCATGAAAAAGAAGATTCAAAGAGAGTGAGATGCCAGCTCCTTTCATTCAGTCAGTAGCTTCAATCATTTCTGGTATATGAATAACATGATGTTTTTCAATGGCAAAAATCAATGAATATTGTAAATGCACAAACAGTAATTTCTCCGCATTGCAAGGTGCAATTCTGAAATTTTTTGCTTTTTCCTGCTCCTCTTAGCATGATAAAGAAGATTCAAAGAGAGTGAGATGCCAGCTCCTTTCATTCAGTCAGTAGCTTCAATCATTTCTGGACGTTTTTCAATGGCAAAAATCAATGAATATTGTAAATGCACAAACAGTAATTTCTCCGCATTGCAAGGTGCAATTCTGAAATTTTTTGCTTTTTCCTGCTCCTCTTAGCATGATAAAGAAGATTCAAAGAGAGTGAGATGCCAGCTCCTTTCATTCAGTCAGTAGCTTCAATCATTTCTGGTATATGAATAACATGATGTTTTTCAATGGCAAAAATCAATGAATATTGTAAATGCACAAACAGTAATTTCTCCGCATTGCAAGGTGCAATTCTGAAATTTTTTGCTTTTTCCTGCTCCTCTTAGCATGATAAAGAAGATTCAAAGAGAGTGAGATGCCAGCTCCTTTCATTCAGTCAGTAGCTTCAAACATTTCTGGACGTTTTTCAATGGCAAAAATCAATGAATATTGTAAATGCACAAACAGTAATTTCTCCGCATTGCAAGGTGCAATTCTGAAATTTTTTGCTTTTTCCTGCTCCTCTTAGCATGATAAAGAAGATTCAAAGAGAGTGAGATGCCAGCTCCTTTCATTCAGTCAGTAGCTTCAATCATTTCTGGTATATGAATAACATGATGTTTAACAATGGCAAAAATCAATGAATATTGTAAATGCACAAACAGTAATTTCTCCGCATTGCAAGGTGCAATTCTGAAATTTTTTGCTTTTTCCTGCTCCTCTTAGCATGATAAAGAAGATTCAAAGAGAGTGAGATGCCAGCTCCTTTCATTCAGTCAGTAGCTTCAATCATTTCTGGATGTTTTTCAATGGCAAAAATCAATGAATATTGTAAATGCACAAACAGTAATTTCTCCGCATTGCAAGGTGCAATTCTGAAATTTTTTGCTTTTTCCTGCTCCTCTTAGCATGATAAAGAAGATTCAAAGAGAGTGAGATGCCAGCTCCTTTCATTCAGTCAGTAGCTTCAATCATTTCTGGACGTTTTTCAACGGCAAAAATCAATGAATATTGTAAATGCACAAACAGTAATTTCTCCGCATTGCAAGGTGCAATTCTGAAATTTTTTGCTTTTTCCTGCTCCTCTTAGCATGATAAAGAAGATTCAAAGAGAGTGAGATGCCAGCTCCTTTCATTCAGTCAGTAGCTTCAATCATTTCTGGTATATGAATAACATGATGTTTAACAATGGCAAAAATCAATGAATATTGTAAATGCACAAACAGTAATTTCTCCGCATTGCAAGGTGCAATTCTGAAATTTTTTGCTTTTTCCTGCTCCTCTTAGCATGATAAAGAAGATTCAAAGAGAGTGAGATGCCAGCTCCTTTCATTCAGTCAGTAGCTTCAATCATTTCTGGATGTTTTTCAATGGCAAAAATCAATGAATATTGTAAATGCACAAACAGTAATTTCTCCGCATTGCAAGGTGCAATTCTGAAATTTTTTGCTTTTTCCTGCTCCTCTTAGCATGATAAAGAAGATTCAAAGAGAGTGAGATGCCAGCTCCTTTCATTCAGTCAGTAGCTTCAATCATTTCTGGACGTTTTTCAACGGCAAAAATCAATGAATATTGTAAATGCACAAACAGTAATTTCTCCGCATTGCAAGGTGCAATTCTGAAATTTTTTGCTTTTTCCTGCTCCTCTTAGCATGATAAAGAAGATTCAAAGAGAGTGAGATGCCAGCTCCTTTCATTCAGTCAGTAGCTTCAATCATTTCTGGACGTTTTTCAATGGCAAAAATCAATGAATATTGTAAATGCACAAACAGTAATTTCTCCGCATTGCAAGGTGCAATTCTGAAATTTTTTGCTTTTTCCTGCTCCTCTTAGCATGATAAAGAAGATTCAAACAGAGTGAGATGCCAGCTCCTTTCATTCAGTCAGTAGCTTCAATCATTTCTGGACGTTTTTCAATGGCAAAAATCAATGAATATTGTAAATGCACAAACAGTAATTTCTCCGTATTGCAAGGTGCAATTCTGAAATTTTTTGCTTTTTCCTGCTCCTCTTAGCATGATAAAGAAGATTCAAAGAGAGTGAGATGCCAGCTCCTTTCATTCAGTCAGTAGCTTCAATCATTTCTGGACGTTTTTCAATGGCAAAAATCAATGAATATTGTAAATGCACAAGCAGTAATTTCTCCGCATTGCAAGGTGCAATTCTGAAATTTTTTGCTTTTTCCTGCTCCTCTTAGCATGATAAAGAAGATTCAAAGAGACTGAGATGCCAGCTCCTTTCATTCAGTCAGTAGCTTCAATCATTTCTGGACGTTTTTCAATGGCAAAAATCAATGAATATTGTAAATGCACAAACAGTAATTTCTCCGCATTGCAAGGTGCAATTCTGAAATTTTTTACTTTTTCCTGCTCCTCTTAGCATGAAAAAGAAGATTCAAAGAGAGTGAGATGCCAGCTCCTTTCATTCAGTCAGTAGCTTCAATCATTTCTGGTATATGAATAACATGATGTTTTTCAATGGCAAAAATCAATGAATATTGTAAATGCACAAACAGTAATTTCTCCGCATTGCAAGGTGCAATTCTGAAATTTTTTGCTTTTTCCTGCTCCTCTTAGCATGATAAAGAAGATTCAAAGAGAGTGAGATGCCAGCTCCTTTCATTCAGTCAGTAGCTTCAATCATTTCTGGACGTTTTTCAATGGCAAAAATCAATGAATATTGTAAATGCACAAACAGTAATTTCTCCGCATTGCAAGGTGCAATTCTGAAATTTTTTGCTTTTTCCTGCTCCTCTTAGCATGATAAAGAAGATTCAAAGAGAGTGAGATGCCAGCTCCTTTCATTCAGTCAGTAGCTTCAATCATTTCTGGACGTTTTTCAATGGCAAAAATCAATGAATATTGTAAATGCACAAACAGTAATTTCTCCGCATTGCAAGGTGCAATTCTGAAATTTTTTGCTTTTTCCTGCTCCTCTTAGCATGATAAAGAAGATTCAAAGAGAGTGAGATGCCAGCTCCTTTCATTCAGTCAGTAGCTTCAATCATTTCTGGACGTTTTTCAATGGCAAAAATCAATGAATATTGTAAATGCACAAACAGTAATTTCTCCATATTGCAAGGTGCAATTCTGAAATTTTTTGCTTTTTCCTGCTCCTCTTAGCATGATAAAGAAGATTCAAAGAGAGTGAGATGCCAGCTCCTTTCATTCAGTCAGTAGCTTCAATCATTTCTGGACGTTTTTCAATGGCAAAAATCAATGAATATTGTAAATGCACAAGCAGTAATTTCTCCGCATTGCAAGGTGCAATTCTGAAATTTTTTGTTTTTTCCTGCTCCTCTTAGCATGATAAAGAAGATTCAAAGAGACTGAGATGCCAGCTCCTTTCATTCAGTCAGTAGCTTCAATCATTTCTGGACGTTTTTCAATGGCAAAAATCAATGAATATTGTAAATGCACAAACAGTAATTTCTCCGCATTGCAAGGTGCAATTCTGAAATTTTTTGCTTTTTCCTGCTCCTCTTAGCATGATAAAGAAGATTCAAAGAGAGTGAGATGCCAGCTCCTTTCATTCAGTCAGTAGCTTCAATCATTTCTGGTATATGAATAACATGATGTTTTTCAATGGCAAAAATCAATGAATATTGTAAATGCACAAACAGTAATTTCTCCGCATTGCAAGGTGCAATTCTGAAATTTTTTGCCTTTTCCTGCTCCTCTTAGCATGATAAAGAAGATTCAAAGATAGTGAGATGCCAGCTCCTTTCATTCAGTCAGTAGCTTCAATCATTTCTGGACGTTTTTCAATGGCAAAAATCAATGAATATTGTAAATGCACAAACAGTAAATTCTCCGCATTGCAAGGTGCAATTCTGAAATTTTTTGCTTTTTCCTGCTCCTCTTAGCATGATAAAGAAGATTCAAAGAGAGTGAGATGCCAGCTCCTTTCATTCAGTCAGTAGCTTCAAACATTTCTGGTATATGAATAACATGATGTTTTTCAATGGCAAAAATCAATGAATATTGTAAATGCACAAACAGTAATTTCTCCGCATTGCAAGGTGCAATTCTGAAATTTTTTGCCTTTTCCTGCTCCTCTTAGCATGATAAAGAAGATTCAAAGAGAGTGAGATGCCAGCTCCTTTCATTCAGTCAGTAGCTTCAATCATTTCTGGACGTTTTTCAATGGCAAAAATCAATGAATATTGTAAATGCACAAACAGTAATTTCTCCGCATTGCAAGGTGCAATTCTGAAATTTTTTGCTTTTTCCTGCTCCTCTTAGCATGATAAAGAAGATTCAAAGAGAGTGAGATGCCAGCTCCTTTCATTCAGTCAGTATCTTCAAACATTTCTGGTATATAAATAACATGATGTTTTTCAATGGCAAAAATCAATGAATATTGTAAATGCACAAACAGTAATTTCTCCGCATTGCAAGGTGCAATTCTGAAATTTTTTGCTTTTTCCTGCTCCTCTTAGCATGATAAAGAAGATTCAAAGAGAGTGAGATGCCAGCTCCTTTCATTCAGTCAGTAGCTTCAATCATTTCTGGTATATGAATAACATGATGTTTTTCAATGGCAAAAATAAATGAATATTGTAAATGCACAAACAGTAATTTCTCCGCATTGCAAGGTGCAATTCTGAAATTTTTTGCTTTTTCCTGCTCCTCTTAGCATGATAAAGAAGATTCAAAGAGAGTGAGATGCCAGCTCCTTTCATTCAGTCAGTAGCTTCAATCATTTCTGGTATATGAATAACATGATGTTTTTCAATGGCAAAAATCAATGAATATTGTAAATGCACAAACAGTAATTTCTCCGCATTGCAAGGTGCAATTCTGAAATTTTTTGCCTTTTCCTGCTCCTCTTAGCATGATAAAGAAGATTCAAAGAGAGTGAGATGCCAGCTCCTTTCATTCAGTCAGTAGCTTCAATCATTTCTGGACGTTTTTCAATGGCAAAAATCAATGAATATTGTAAATGCACAAACAGTAATTTCTCCGCATTGCAAGGTGCAATTCTGAAATTTTTTGCTTTTTCCTGCTCCTCTTAGCATGAAAAAGAAGATTCAAAGAGAGTGAGATGCCAGCTCCTTTCATTCAGTCAGTAGCTTCAAACATTTCTGGTATATGAATAACATGATGTTTTTCAATGGCAAAAATCAATGAATATTGTAAATGCACAAACAGTAATTTCTCCGCATTGCAAGGTGCAATTCTGAAATTTTTTGCTTTTTCCTGCTCCTCTTAGCATGATAAAGAAGATTCAAAGAGAGTGAGATGCCAGCTCCTTTCATTCAGTCAGTAGCTTCAATCATTTCTGGACGTTTTTCAATGGCAAAAATCAATGAATATTGTAAATGCACAAACAGTAATTTCTCCGCATTGCAAGGTGCAATTCTGAAATTTTTTGCTTTTTCCTGCTCCTCTTAGCATGATAAAGAAGATTCAAAGAGAGTGAGATGCCAGCTCCTTTCATTCAGTCAGTAGCTTCAATCATTTCTGGTATATGAATAACATGATGTTTTTCAATGGCAAAAATAAATGAATATTGTAAATGCACAAACAGTAATTTCTCCGCATTGCAAGGTGCAATTCTGAAATTTTTTGCTTTTTCCTGCTCCTCTTAGCATGATAAAGAAGATTCAAAGAGAGTGAGATGCCAGCTCCTTTCATTCAGTCAGTAGCTTCAATCATTTCTGGTATATGAATAACATGATGTTTTTCAATGGCAAAAATCAATGAATATTGTAAATGCACAAACAGTAATTTCTCCGCATTGCAAGGTGCAATTCTGAAATTTTTTGCCTTTTCCTGCTCCTCTTAGCATGATAAAGAAGATTCAAAGAGAGTGAGATGCCAGCTCCTTTCATTCAGTCAGTAGCTTCAATCATTTCTGGATGTTTTTCAATGGCAAAAATCAATGAATATTGTAAATGCACAAACAGTAATTTCTCCGCATTGCAAGGTGCAATTCTGAAATTTTTTGCTTTTTCCTGCTCCTCTTAGCATGATAAAGAAGATTCAAAGAGAGTGAGATGCCAGCTCCTTTCATTCAGTCAGTAGCTTCAATCATTTCTGGACGTTTTTCAATGGCAAAAATCAATGAATATTGTAAATGCACAAACAGTAATTTCTCCGCATTGCAAGGTGCAATTCTGAAATTTTTTGCTTTTTTCTGCTCCTCTTAGCATGATAAAGAAGATTCAAAGAGAGTGAGATGCCAGCTCCTTTCATTCAGTCAGTAGCTTCAATCATTTCTGGTATATGAATAACATGATGTTTTTCAATGGCAAAAATCAATGAATATTGTAAATGCACAAACAGTAATTTCTCCGCATTGCAAGGTGCAATTCTGAAATTTTTTGCTTTTTCCTGCTCCTCTTAGCATGATAAAGAAGATTCAAAGAGAGTGAGATGCCAGCTCCTTTCATTCAGTCAGTAGCTTCAATCATTTCTGGACGTTTTTCAATGGCAAAAATCAATGAATATTGTAAATGCACAAACAGTAATTTCTCCGCATTGCAAGGTGCAATTCTGAAATTTTTTGCTTTTTCCTGCTCCTCTTAGCATGATAAAGAAGATTCAAAGAGAGTGAGATGCCAGCTCCTTTCATTCAGTCAGTAGCTTCAATCATTTCTGGTATATGAATAACATGATGTTTTTCAATGGCAAAAATCAATGAATATTGTAAATGCACAAACAGTAATTTCTCCGCATTGCAAGGTGCAATTCTGAAATTTTTTGCTTTTTCCTGCTCCTCTTAGCATGATAAAGAAGATTCAAAGAGAGTGAGATGCCAGCTCCTTTAATTCAGTCAGTAGCTTCAATCATTTCTGGACGTTTTTCAATGGCAAAAATCAATGAATATTGTAAATGCACAAACAGTAATTTCTCCGCATTGCAAGGTGCAATTCTGAAATTTTTTGCTTTTTCCTGCTCCTCTTAGCATGATAAAGAAGATTCAAAGAGAGTGAGATGCCAGCTCCTTTCATTCAGTCAGTAGCTTCAAACATTTCTGGAATATGAATAACATGATGTTTTTCAATGGCAAAAATCAATGAATATTGTAAATGCACAAACAGTAATTTCTCCGCATTGCAAGGTGCAATTCTGAAATTTTTTGCTTTTTCCTGCTCCTCTTAGCATGATAAAGAAGATTCAAAGAGAGTGAGATGCCAGCTCCTTTCATTCAGTCAGTAGCTTCAATCATTTCTGGACGTTTTTCAATGGCAAAAATCAATGAATATTGTAAATGCACAAACAGTAATTTCTCCGCATTGCAAGGTGCAATTCTGAAATTTTTTGCTTTTTCCTGCTCCTCTTAGCATGATAAAGAAGATTCAAAGAGAATGAGATGCCAGCTCCTTTCATTCAGTCAGTAGCTTCAATCATTTCTGGACGTTTTTCAACGGCAAAAATCAATGAATATTGTAAATGCACAAACAGTAATTTCTCCGCATTGCAAGGTGCAATTCTGAAATTTTTTGCTTTTTCCTGCTCCTCTTAGCATGATAAAGAAGATTCAAAGAGAGTGAGATGCCAGCTCCTTTCATTCAGTCAGTAGCTTCAATCATTTCTGGACGTTTTTCAATAGCAAAAATCAATGAATATTGTAAATGCACAAACAGTAATTTCTCCGCATTGCAAGGTGCAATTCTGAAATTTTTTGCTTTTTCCTGCTCCTCTTAGCATGATAAAGAAGATTCAAAGAGAGTGAGATGCCAGCTCCTTTAATTCAGTCAGTAGCTTCAATCATTTCTGGACGTTTTTCAATGGCAAAAATCAATGAATATTGTAAATGCACAAACAGTAATTTCTCCGCATTGCAAGGTGCAATTCTGAAATTTTTTGCTTTTTCCTGCTCCTCTTAGCATGATAAAGAAGATTCAAAGAGAGTGAGATGCCAGCTCCTTTCATTCAGTCAGTAGCTTCAAACATTTCTGGAATATGAATAACATGATGTTTTTCAATGGCAAAAATCAATGAATATTGTAAATGCACAAACAGTAATTTCTCCGCATTGCAAGGTGCAATTCTGAAATTTTTTGCTTTTTCCTGCTCCTCTTAGCATGATAAAGAAGATTCAAAGAGAGTGAGATGCCAGCTCCTTTCATTCAGTCAGTAGCTTCAATCATTTCTGGACGTTTTTCAATGGCAAAAATCAATGAATATTGTAAATGCACAAACAGTAATTTCTCCGCATTGCAAGGTGCAATTCTGAAATTTTTTGCTTTTTCCTGCTCCTCTTAGCATGATAAAGAAGATTCAAAGAGAATGAGATGCCAGCTCCTTTCATTCAGTCAGTAGCTTCAATCATTTCTGGACGTTTTTCAACGGCAAAAATCAATGAATATTGTAAATGCACAAACAGTAATTTCTCCGCATTGCAAGGTGCAATTCTGAAATTTTTTGCTTTTTCCTGCTCCTCTTAGCATGATAAAGAAGATTCAAAGAGAGTGAGATGCCAGCTCCTTTCATTCAGTCAGTAGCTTCAATCATTTCTGGACGTTTTTCAATAGCAAAAATCAATGAATATTGTAAATGCACAAACAGTAATTTCTCCGCATTGCAAGGTGCAATTCTGAAATTTTTTGCTTTTTCCTGCTCCTCTTAGCATGATAAAGAAGATTCAAAGAGAGTGAGATGCCAGCTCCTTTCATTCAGTCAGTAGCTTTAATCATTTCTGGACGTTTTTCAATGGCAAAAATCAATGAATATTGTAAATGCACAAACAGTAATTTCTCCGCATTGCAAGGTGCAATTCTGAAATTTTTTGCTTTTTCCTGCTCCTCTTAGCATGATAAAGAAGACTCAAAGAGAGTGAGATGCCAGCTCCTTTCATTCAGTCAGTAGCTTCAATCATTTCTGGACGTTTTTCAATGGCAAAAATCAATGAATATTGTAAATGCACAAGCAGTAATTTCTCCGCATTGCAAGGTGCAATTCTGAAATTTTTTGCTTTTTCCTGCTCCTCTTAGCATGATAAAGAAGATTCAAAGAGAGTGAGATGCCAGCTCCTTTCATTCAGTCAGTAGCTTCAATCATTTCTGGACGTTTTTCAATGGCAAAAATCAATGAATATTGTAAATGCACAAACAGTAATTTCTCCGCATTGCAAGGTGCAATTCTGAAATGTTTTGCTTTTTCCTGCTCCTCTTAGCATTAAAAAGAAGATTCAAAGAGCGTGAGATGCCAGCTCCTTTCATTCAGTCAGTAGCTTCAATCATTTCTGGTATATGAATAACATGATGTTTTTCAAAGGCAAAAATCAATGAATATTGTAAATGCACAAACAGTAATTTCTCCGCATTGGAAGGTGCAATTCTGAATTTTTTTGCTTTTTCCTGCTCCTCTTAGCATGATAAAGAAGATTCAAAGAGAGTGAGATGCCAGCTCCTTTCATTCAGTCAGTAGCTTCAATCATTTCTGGACGTTTTTCAATGGCAAAAATCAATGAATATTGTAAATGCACAAACAGTAATTTCTCCGCATTGCAAGGTGCAATTCTGAAATTTTTTGCTTTTTCCTGCTCCTCTTAGCATGATAAAGAAGATTCAAAGAGAGTGAGATGCCAGCTCCTTTCAGTCAGTAGCTTCAATCATTTCTGGACATTTTTCAATGGCAAAAATCAATGAATATTGTAAATGCACAAACAGTAATTTCTCCGCATTGCAAGGTGCAATTCTGAAATTTTTTGCTTTTTCCTGCTCCTCTTAGCATGATAAAGAAGATTCAAATAGAGTGAGATGCCAGCTCCTTTCATTCAGTCAGTAGCTTCAAACATTTCTGGTATATGAATAACAACATGTTTTTCAATGGCAAAAATCAATGAATATTGTAGATGCACAAACAGTAATTTCTCCGCATTGCAAGGTGCAATTCTGAAATTTTTTGCTTTTTCCTGCTCCTCTTAGCATGATAAAGAAGATTCAAAGAGACTGAGATGCCAGCTCCTTTCATTCAGTCAGTAGCTTCAATCATTTCTGGACGTTTTTCAATGGCAAAAATCAATGAATATTGTAAATGCACAAACAGTAATTTCTCCGTATTGCAAGGTGCAATTCTGAAATTTTTTGCTTTTTCCTGCTCCTCTTAGCATGATAAAGAAGATTCAAAGAGAGTGAGATGCCAGCTCCTTTCATTCAGTCAGTAGCTTCAATCATTTCTGGACGTTTTTCAATGGCAAAAATCAATGAATATTGTAAATGCACAAACAGTAATTTCTCCGCATTGCAAGGTGCAATTCTGAAATTTTTTTGGTTTTTCCTGCTCCTCTTAGCATGATAAAAAAGATTCAAAGAGAGTGAGATGCCAGCTCCTTTCATTCAGTCAGTAGCTTCAATCATTTCTGGTATATGAATAACATGATGTTTTTCAATGGCAAAAATCAATGAATATTGTAAATGCACAAACAGTAATTTCTCCGCATTGCAAGGTGCAATTCTGAAATTTTTTGCTTTTTCCTGCTCCTCTTAGCATGATAAAGAAGATTCAAAGAGAGTGAGATGCCAGCTCCTTTCATTCAGTCAGTAGCTTCAATCATTTCTGGACGTTTTTCAATGGCAAAAATCAATGAATATTGTAAATGCACAAACAGTAATTTCTCCGCATTGCAAGGTGCAATTCTGAAATTTTTTGCTTTTTCCTGCTCCTCTTAGCATGATAAAGAAGATTCAAAGAGAGTGAGATGCCAGCTCCTTTCATTCAGTCAGTAGCTTCAAACATTTCTGGTATATGAATAACATGATGTTTTTCAATGGCAAAAATCAATGAATATTGTAAATGCACAAACAGTAATTTCTTCGCATTGCAAGGTGCAATTCTGAAATTTTTTGCTTTTTCCTGCTCCTCTTAGCATGATAAAGAAGATTCAAAGAGAGTGAGATGCCAGCTCCTTTCATTCAGTCAGTAGCTTCAAACATTTCTGGTATATGAATAACATGATGTTTTTCAATGGCAAAAATCAATGAATATTGTAAATGCACAAACAGTAATTTCTCCGCATTGCAAGGTGCAATTCTGAAATTTTTGCTTTTTCCTGCTCCTCTTAGCATGATAAAGAAGATTCAAAGAGAGTGAGATGCCAGCTCCTTTCATTCAGTCAGTAGCTTCAATCATTTCTGGACGTTTTTCAATGGCAAAAATCAATGAATATTGTAAATGCACAAACAGTAATTTCTCCGCATTGCAAGGTGCAATTCTGAAATTTTTTGCTTTTTCCTGCTCCTCTTAGCATGATAAAGAAGATTCAAAGAGAGTGAGATGCCAGCTCCTTTCATTCAGTCAGTAGCTTCAATCATTTCTGGACGTTTTTCAATGGCAAAAATCAATGAATATTGTAAATGCACAAACAGTAATTTCTCCGCATTGCAAGGTGCAATTCTGAAATTTTTTGCTTTTTCCTGCTCCTCTTAGTATGATAAAGAAGATTCAAAGAGAGTGAGATGCCAGCTCCTTTCATTCAGTCAGTAGCTTCAAACATTTCTGGTATATGAATAACATGATGTTTTTCAATGGCAAAAATCAATGAATATTGTAAATGCACAAACAGTAATTTCTCCGCATTGCAAGGTGCAATTCTGAAATTTTTTGCTTTTTCCTGCTCCTCTTAGCATGATAAAGAAGATTCAAAGAGAGTGAGATGCCAGCTCCTTTCATTCAGTCAGTAGCTTCAATCATTTCTGGTATATGAATAACATGATGTTTTTCAATGGCAAAAATTAATGAATATTGTAAATGCACAAACAGTAATATCTCCGCATTGCAAGGTGCAATTCTGAAATTTTTTGCTTTTTCCTGCTCCTCTTAGCATGATAAAGAAGATTCAAAGAGAGTGAGATGCCAGCTCCTTTCATTCAGTCAGTAGCTTCAATCATTTCTGGACGTTTTTCAATGGCAAAAATCAATGAATATTGTAAATGCACAAACAGTAATTTCTCCGCATTGAAGGTGCAATTCTGAAATTTTTTGCTTTTTCCTGCTCCTCTTAGCATGATAAAGAAGATTCAAAGAGAGTGAGATGCCAGCTCCTTTCATTCAGTCAGTAGCTTCAAACATTTCTGGTATATGAATAACATGATGTTTTTCAATGGCAAAAATCAATGAATATTGTAAATGCACAAACAGTAATTTCTCCGCATTGCAAGGTGCAATTCTGAAATTTTTTGCTTTTTCCTGCTCCTCTTAGCATGATAAAGAAGATTCAAAGAGAGTGAGATGAGAGCTCCTTTCATTCAGTCAGTAGCTTCAATCATTTCTGGACGTTTTTCAATGGCAAAAATCAATGAATATTGTAAATGCACAAACAGTAATTTCTCCGCATTGCAAGGTGCAATTCTGAAATGTTTTGCTTTTTCCTGCTCCTCTTAGCATGATAAAGAAGATTCAGAGAGTGAGATGCCAGCTCCTTTCATTCAGTCAGTAGCTTCAATCATTTCTGGACGTTTTTCAATGGCAAAAATCAATGAATATTGTAAATGCACAATCAGTAATTTCTCCGCATTGCAAGGTGCAATTCTGAAATTTTTTGCTTTTTCCTGCTCCTCTTAGCATGATAAAGAAGATTCAAAGAGAGTGATATGCCAGCTCCTTTCATTCAGTCAGAAGCTTCAATCATTTCTGGTATATGAATAACATGATGTTTTTCAATGGCAAAAATCAATGAATATTGTAAATGCACAAACAGTAATTTCTCCGCATTGCAAGGTGCAATTCTGAAATTTTTTGCTTTTTCCTGCTCCTCTTAGCATGATAAAGAAGATTCAAAGAGAGTGAGATGCCAGCTCCTTTCATTCAGTCAGTAGCTTCAATCATTTCTGGACGTTTTTCAATGGCAAAAATCAATGAATATTGTAAATGCACAAACAGTAATTTCTCCGCATTGCAAGGTGCAATTCTGAAATTTTTTGCTTTTTCCTGCTCCTCTTAGCATGGTAAAGAAGACTCAAAGAGAGTGAGATGCCAGCTCCTTTCATTCAGTCAGTAGCTTCAATCATTTCTGGACGTTTTTCAACGGCAAAAATCAATGAATATTGTAGATGCACAAACAGTAATTTCTCCGCATTGCAAGGTGCAATTCTGAAATTTTTTGCTTTTTCCTGCTCCTCTTAGCATGATAAAGAAGATTCAAAGAGACTGAGATGCCAGCTCCTTTCATTCAGTCAGTAGCTTCAATCATTTCTGGACGTTTTTCAATGGCAAAAATCAATGAATATTGTAAATGCACAAACAGTAATTTCTCCGCATTGCAAGGTGCAATTCTGAAATTTTTTGCTTTTTCCTGCTCCTCTTAGCATGATAAAGAAGATTCAAAGAGAGTGAGATGCCAGCTCCTTTCATTCAGTCAGTAGCTTCAATCATTTCTGGATGTTTTTCAATGGCAAAAATCAATGAATATTGTAAATGCACAAACAGTAATTTCTCCGCATTGCAAGGTGCAATTCTGAAATTTTTTGCTTTTTCCTGCTCCTCTTAGCATGATAAAGAAGATTCAAAGAGAGTGAGATGCCAGCTCCTTTCATTCAGTCAGTAGCTTCAATCATTTCTGGACGTTTTTCAATGGCAAAAATCAATGAATATTGTAAATGCACAAACAGTAATTTCTCCGCATTGCAAGGTGCAATTCTGAAATTTTTTGCTTTTTCCTGCTCCTCTTAGCATGATAAAGAAGATTCAAAGAGAGTGAGATGCCAGCTCCTTTCATTCAGTCAGTAGCTTCAAACATTTCTGGTATATGAAAAACATGTTTTTCAATGGCAAAAATCAATGAATATTGTAAATGCACAAACAGTAATATCTCCACATTGCACGGTGCAATTCTGAAATTTTTAGCTTTTTCCTGTTAATCCTAGCATGATAAAGAAGATTCAAAGAGAGTGAGATGCCAGCTCCTTTCATTCAGTCAGTAGCTTCAAACATTTCTGGTATATGAAAAACATGTTTTTCAATGGCAAAAATCAATGAATATTGTAAATGCACAAACAGTAATATCTCCACATTGCAAGGTGCAATTCTGAAATTTTTTGCTTTTTCCTGCTAATCCTAGCATGATAAAGAAGATTCAAAGAGAGTGAGATGCCAGCTCCTTTCATTCAGTCAGTAGCTTCAAACATTTCTGGTATATGAAAAACATGTTTTTCAATGGCAAAAATCAATGAATATTGTAAATGCACAAACAGTAATATCTCCACATTGCACGGTGCAATTATGAAATTTTTAGCTTTTTCCTGTTAATCCTAGCATGATAAAGAAGATTCAAAGAGAGTGAGATGCCAGCTCCTTTCATTCAGTCAGTAGCTTCAAACATTTCTGGTATATGAAAAACATGTTTTTCAATGGCAAAAATCAATGAATATTGTAAATGCACAAACAGTAATATCTCCACATTGCACGGTGCAATTCTGAAATTTTTAGCTTTTTCCTGTTAATCCTAGCATGATAAAGAAGATTCAAAGAGAGTGAGATGCCAGCTCCTTTCATTCAGTCAGTAGCTTCAAACATTTCTGGTATATGAAAAACATGTTTTTCAATGGCAAAAATCAATGAATATTGTAAATGCACAAACAGTAATATCTCCACATTGCAAGGTGCAATTCTGAAATTTTTTGCTTTTTCCTGCTAATCCTAGCATGATAAAGAAGATTCAAAGAGAGTGAGATGCCAGCTCCTTTCATTCAGTCAGTAGCTTCAAACATTTCTGGTATATGAAAAACATGTTTTTCAATGGCAAAAATCAATGAATATTGTAAATGCACAAACAGTAATATCTCCACATTGCACGGTGCAATTATGAAATTTTTAGCTTTTTCCTGTTAATCCTAGCATGATAAAGAAGATTCAAAGAGAGTGAGATGCCAGCTCCTTTCATTCAGTCAGTAGCTTCAAACATTTCTGGTATATGAAAAACATGTTTTTCAATGGCAAAAATCAATGAATATTGTAAATGCACAAACAGTAATATCTCCACATTGCAAGGTGCAATTCTGAAATTTTTTGCTTTTTCCTGCTCCTCTTAGCATGATAAAGAAGATTCAAAGAGAGTGAGATGCCAGCTCCTTTCATTCAGTCAGTAGCTTCAATCATTTCTGGACGTTTTTCAATAGCAAAAATCAATGAATATTGTAAATGCACAAACAGTAATTTCTCCGCATTGCAAGGTGCAATTCTGAAATTTTTTGCTTTTTCCTGCTCCTCTTAGCATGATAAAGAAGATTCAAAGAGAGTGAGATGCCAGCTCCTTTAATTCAGTCAGTAGCTTCAATCATTTCTGGACGTTTTTCAATGGCAAAAATCAATGAATATTGTAAATGCACAAACAGTAATTTCTCCGCATTGCAAGGTGCAATTCTGAAATTTTTTGCTTTTTCCTGCTCCTCTTAGCATGATAAAGAAGATTCAAAGAGAGTGAGATGCCAGCTCCTTTCATTCAGTCAGTAGCTTCAAACATTTCTGGAATATGAATAACATGATGTTTTTCAATGGCAAAAATCAATGAATATTGTAAATGCACAAACAGTAATTTCTCCGCATTGCAAGGTGCAATTCTGAAATTTTTTGCTTTTTCCTGCTCCTCTTAGCATGATAAAGAAGATTCAAAGAGAGTGAGATGCCAGCTCCTTTCATTCAGTCAGTAGCTTCAATCATTTCTGGACGTTTTTCAATGGCAAAAATCAATGAATATTGTAAATGCACAAACAGTAATTTCTCCGCATTGCAAGGTGCAATTCTGAAATTTTTTGCTTTTTCCTGCTCCTCTTAGCATGATAAAGAAGATTCAAAGAGAATGAGATGCCAGCTCCTTTCATTCAGTCAGTAGCTTCAATCATTTCTGGACGTTTTTCAACGGCAAAAATCAATGAATATTGTAAATGCACAAACAGTAATTTCTCCGCATTGCAAGGTGCAATTCTGAAATTTTTTGCTTTTTCCTGCTCCTCTTAGCATGATAAAGAAGATTCAAAGAGAGTGAGATGCCAGCTCCTTTCATTCAGTCAGTAGCTTCAATCATTTCTGGACGTTTTTCAATAGCAAAAATCAATGAATATTGTAAATGCACAAACAGTAATTTCTCCGCATTGCAAGGTGCAATTCTGAAATTTTTTGCTTTTTCCTGCTCCTCTTAGCATGATAAAGAAGATTCAAAGAGAGTGAGATGCCAGCTCCTTTCATTCAGTCAGTAGCTTTAATCATTTCTGGACGTTTTTCAATGGCAAAAATCAATGAATATTGTAAATGCACAAACAGTAATTTCTCCGCATTGCAAGGTGCAATTCTGAAATTTTTTGCTTTTTCCTGCTCCTCTTAGCATGATAAAGAAGACTCAAAGAGAGTGAGATGCCAGCTCCTTTCATTCAGTCAGTAGCTTCAATCATTTCTGGACGTTTTTCAATGGCAAAAATCAATGAATATTGTAAATGCACAAGCAGTAATTTCTCCGCATTGCAAGGTGCAATTCTGAAATTTTTTGCTTTTTCCTGCTCCTCTTAGCATGATAAAGAAGATTCAAAGAGAGTGAGATGCCAGCTCCTTTCATTCAGTCAGTAGCTTCAATCATTTCTGGACGTTTTTCAATGGCAAAAATCAATGAATATTGTAAATGCACAAACAGTAATTTCTCCGCATTGCAAGGTGCAATTCTGAAATGTTTTGCTTTTTCCTGCTCCTCTTAGCATTAAAAAGAAGATTCAAAGAGCGTGAGATGCCAGCTCCTTTCATTCAGTCAGTAGCTTCAATCATTTCTGGTATATGAATAACATGATGTTTTTCAAAGGCAAAAATCAATGAATATTGTAAATGCACAAACAGTAATTTCTCCGCATTGGAAGGTGCAATTCTGAATTTTTTTGCTTTTTCCTGCTCCTCTTAGCATGATAAAGAAGATTCAAAGAGAGTGAGATGCCAGCTCCTTTCATTCAGTCAGTAGCTTCAATCATTTCTGGACGTTTTTCAATGGCAAAAATCAATGAATATTGTAAATGCACAAACAGTAATTTCTCCGCATTGCAAGGTGCAATTCTGAAATTTTTTGCTTTTTCCTGCTCCTCTTAGCATGATAAAGAAGATTCAAAGAGAGTGAGATGCCAGCTCCTTTCAGTCAGTAGCTTCAATCATTTCTGGACATTTTTCAATGGCAAAAATCAATGAATATTGTAAATGCACAAACAGTAATTTCTCCGCATTGCAAGGTGCAATTCTGAAATTTTTTGCTTTTTCCTGCTCCTCTTAGCATGATAAAGAAGATTCAAATAGAGTGAGATGCCAGCTCCTTTCATTCAGTCAGTAGCTTCAAACATTTCTGGTATATGAATAACAACATGTTTTTCAATGGCAAAAATCAATGAATATTGTAGATGCACAAACAGTAATTTCTCCGCATTGCAAGGTGCAATTCTGAAATTTTTTGCTTTTTCCTGCTCCTCTTAGCATGATAAAGAAGATTCAAAGAGACTGAGATGCCAGCTCCTTTCATTCAGTCAGTAGCTTCAATCATTTCTGGACGTTTTTCAATGGCAAAAATCAATGAATATTGTAAATGCACAAACAGTAATTTCTCCGTATTGCAAGGTGCAATTCTGAAATTTTTTGCTTTTTCCTGCTCCTCTTAGCATGATAAAGAAGATTCAAAGAGAGTGAGATGCCAGCTCCTTTCATTCAGTCAGTAGCTTCAATCATTTCTGGACGTTTTTCAATGGCAAAAATCAATGAATATTGTAAATGCACAAACAGTAATTTCTCCGCATTGCAAGGTGCAATTCTGAAATTTTTTGCTTTTTCCTGCTCCTCTTAGCATGATAAAAAAGATTCAAAGAGAGTGAGATGCCAGCTCCTTTCATTCAGTCAGTAGCTTCAATCATTTCTGGTATATGAATAACATGATGTTTTTCAATGGCAAAAATCAATGAATATTGTAAATGCACAAACAGTAATTTCTCCGCATTGCAAGGTGCAATTCTGAAATTTTTTGCTTTTTCCTGCTCCTCTTAGCATGATAAAGAAGATTCAAAGAGAGTGAGATGCCAGCTCCTTTCATTCAGTCAGTAGCTTCAATCATTTCTGGACGTTTTTCAATGGCAAAAATCAATGAATATTGTAAATGCACAAACAGTAATTTCTCCGCATTGCAAGGTGCAATTCTGAAATTTTTTGCTTTTTCCTGCTCCTCTTAGCATGATAAAGAAGATTCAAAGAGAGTGAGATGCCAGCTCCTTTCATTCAGTCAGTAGCTTCAAACATTTCTGGTATATGAATAACATGATGTTTTTCAATGGCAAAAATCAATGAATATTGTAAATGCACAAACAGTAATTTCTTCGCATTGCAAGGTGCAATTCTGAAATTTTTTGCTTTTTCCTGCTCCTCTTAGCATGATAAAGAAGATTCAAAGAGAGTGAGATGCCAGCTCCTTTCATTCAGTCAGTAGCTTCAAACATTTCTGGTATATGAATAACATGATGTTTTTCAATGGCAAAAATCAATGAATATTGTAAATGCACAAACAGTAATTTCTCCGCATTGCAAGGTGCAATTCTGAAATTTTTGCTTTTTCCTGCTCCTCTTAGCATGATAAAGAAGATTCAAAGAGAGTGAGATGCCAGCTCCTTTCATTCAGTCAGTAGCTTCAATCATTTCTGGACGTTTTTCAATGGCAAAAATCAATGAATATTGTAAATGCACAAACAGTAATTTCTCCGCATTGCAAGGTGCAATTCTGAAATTTTTTGCTTTTTCCTGCTCCTCTTAGCATGATAAAGAAGATTCAAAGAGAGTGAGATGCCAGCTCCTTTCATTCAGTCAGTAGCTTCAATCATTTCTGGACGTTTTTCAATGGCAAAAATCAATGAATATTGTAAATGCACAAACAGTAATTTCTCCGCATTGCAAGGTGCAATTCTGAAATTTTTTGCTTTTTCCTGCTCCTCTTAGTATGATAAAGAAGATTCAAAGAGAGTGAGATGCCAGCTCCTTTCATTCAGTCAGTAGCTTCAAACATTTCTGGTATATGAATAACATGATGTTTTTCAATGGCAAAAATCAATGAATATTGTAAATGCACAAACAGTAATTTCTCCGCATTGCAAGGTGCAATTCTGAAATTTTTTGCTTTTTCCTGCTCCTCTTAGCATGATAAAGAAGATTCAAAGAGAGTGAGATGCCAGCTCCTTTCATTCAGTCAGTAGCTTCAATCATTTCTGGTATATGAATAACATGATGTTTTTCAATGGCAAAAATTAATGAATATTGTAAATGCACAAACAGTAATATCTCCGCATTGCAAGGTGCAATTCTGAAATTTTTTGCTTTTTCCTGCTCCTCTTAGCATGATAAAGAAGATTCAAAGAGAGTGAGATGCCAGCTCCTTTCATTCAGTCAGTAGCTTCAATCATTTCTGGACGTTTTTCAATGGCAAAAATCAATGAATATTGTAAATGCACAAACAGTAATTTCTCCGCATTGAAGGTGCAATTCTGAAATTTTTTGCTTTTTCCTGCTCCTCTTAGCATGATAAAGAAGATTCAAAGAGAGTGAGATGCCAGCTCCTTTCATTCAGTCAGTAGCTTCAAACATTTCTGGTATATGAATAACATGATGTTTTTCAATGGCAAAAATCAATGAATATTGTAAATGCACAAACAGTAATTTCTCCGCATTGCAAGGTGCAATTCTGAAATTTTTTGCTTTTTCCTGCTCCTCTTAGCATGATAAAGAAGATTCAAAGAGAGTGAGATGAGAGCTCCTTTCATTCAGTCAGTAGCTTCAATCATTTCTGGACGTTTTTCAATGGCAAAAATCAATGAATATTGTAAATGCACAAACAGTAATTTCTCCGCATTGCAAGGTGCAATTCTGAAATGTTTTGCTTTTTCCTGCTCCTCTTAGCATGATAAAGAAGATTCAGAGAGTGAGATGCCAGCTCCTTTCATTCAGTCAGTAGCTTCAATCATTTCTGGACGTTTTTCAATGGCAAAAATCAATGAATATTGTAAATGCACAATCAGTAATTTCTCCGCATTGCAAGGTGCAATTCTGAAATTTTTTGCTTTTTCCTGCTCCTCTTAGCATGATAAAGAAGATTCAAAGAGATTGATATGCCAGCTCCTTTCATTCAGTCAGTAGCTTCAATCATTTCTGGTATATGAATAACATGATGTTTTTCAATGGCAAAAATCAATGAATATTGTAAATGCACAAACAGTAATTTCTCCGCATTGCAAGGTGCAATTCTGAAATTTTTTGCTTTTTCCTGCTCCTCTTAGCATGATAAAGAAGATTCAAAGAGAGTGAGATGCCAGCTCCTTTCATTCAGTCAGTAGCTTCAATCATTTCTGGACGTTTTTCAATGGCAAAAATCAATGAATATTGTAAATGCACAAACAGTAATTTCTCCGCATTGCAAGGTGCAATTCTGAAATTTTTTGCTTTTTCCTGCTCCTCTTAGCATGGTAAAGAAGACTCAAAGAGAGTGAGATGCCAGCTCCTTTCATTCAGTCAGTAGCTTCAATCATTTCTGGACGTTTTTCAACGGCAAAAATCAATGAATATTGTAGATGCACAAACAGTAATTTCTCCGCATTGCAAGGTGCAATTCTGAAATTTTTTGCTTTTTCCTGCTCCTCTTAGCATGATAAAGAAGATTCAAAGAGACTGAGATGCCAGCTCCTTTCATTCAGTCAGTAGCTTCAATCATTTCTGGACGTTTTTCAATGGCAAAAATCAATGAATATTGTAAATGCACAAACAGTAATTTCTCCGCATTGCAAGGTGCAATTCTGAAATTTTTTGCTTTTTCCTGCTCCTCTTAGCATGATAAAGAAGATTCAAAGAGAGTGAGATGCCAGCTCCTTTCATTCAGTCAGTAGCTTCAATCATTTCTGGATGTTTTTCAATGGCAAAAATCAATGAATATTGTAAATGCACAAACAGTAATTTCTCCGCATTGCAAGGTGCAATTCTGAAATTTTTTGCTTTTTCCTGCTCCTCTTAGCATGATAAAGAAGATTCAAAGAGAGTGAGATGCCAGCTCCTTTCATTCAGTCAGTAGCTTCAATCATTTCTGGACGTTTTTCAATGGCAAAAATCAATGAATATTGTAAATGCACAAACAGTAATTTCTCCGCATTGCAAGGTGCAATTCTGAAATTTTTTGCTTTTTCCTGCTCCTCTTAGCATGATAAAGAAGATTCAAAGAGAGTGAGATGCCAGCTCCTTTCATTCAGTCAGTAGCTTCAAACATTTCTGGTATATGAAAAACATGTTTTTCAATGGCAAAAATCAATGAATATTGTAAATGCACAAACAGTAATATCTCCACATTGCACGGTGCAATTCTGAAATTTTTAGCTTTTTCCTGTTAATCCTAGCATGATAAAGAAGATTCAAAGAGAGTGAGATGCCAGCTCCTTTCATTCAGTCAGTAGCTTCAAACATTTCTGGTATATGAAAAACATGTTTTTCAATGGCAAAAATCAATGAATATTGTAAATGCACAAACAGTAATATCTCCACATTGCAAGGTGCAATTCTGAAATTTTTTGCTTTTTCCTGCTAATCCTAGCATGATAAAGAAGATTCAAAGAGAGTGAGATGCCAGCTCCTTTCATTCAGTCAGTAGCTTCAAACATTTCTGGTATATGAAAAACATGTTTTTCAATGGCAAAAATCAATGAATATTGTAAATGCACAAACAGTAATATCTCCACATTGCACGGTGCAATTATGAAATTTTTAGCTTTTTCCTGTTAATCCTAGCATGATAAAGAAGATTCAAAGAGAGTGAGATGCCAGCTCCTTTCATTCAGTCAGTAGCTTCAAACATTTCTGGTATATGAAAAACATGTTTTTCAATGGCAAAAATCAATGAATATTGTAAATGCACAAACAGTAATATCTCCACATTGCAAGGTGCAATTCTGAAATTTTTTGCTTTTTCCTGCTAATCCTAGCATGATAAAGAAGATTCAAAGAGAGTGAGATGCCAGCTCCTTTCATTCAGTCAGTAGCTTCAAACATTTCTGGTATATGAAAAACATGTTTTTCAATGGCAAAAATCAATGAATATTGTAAATGCACAAACAGTAATATCTCAACATTGCACGGTGCAATTCTGAAATTTTTAGCTTTTTCCTGTTAATCCTAGCATGATAAAGAAGATTCAAAGAGAGTGAGATGCCAGCTCCTTTCATTCAGTCAGTAGCCTCAAACATTTCTGGTATATGAAAAACATGTTTTTCAATGGCAAAAATCAATGAATATTGTAAATGCACAAACAGTAATATCTCCACATTGCAAGGTGCAATTCTGAAATTTTTTGCTTTTTCCTGTTAATCCTAGCATGATAAAGAAGATTCAAAGAGAGTGAGATGCCAGCTCCTTTCATTCAGTCAGTAGCTTCAAACATTTCTGGTATATGAAAAACATGTTTTTCAATGGCAAAAATCAATGAATATTGTAAATGCACAAACAGTAAAATCTCCACATTGCAAGGTGCAATTCTGAAATTTTTTGCTTTTTCCTGCTAATCCTAGCATGATAAAGAAGATTCAAAGAGAGTGAGATGCCAGCTCCTTTCATTCAGTCAGTAGCTTCAAACATTTCTGGTATATGAAAAACATGTTTTTCAATGGCAAAAATCAATGAATATTGTAAATGCACAAACAGTAATATCTCCACATTGCACGGTGCAATTCTGAAATTTTTAGCTTTTTCCTGTTAATCCTAGCATGATAAAGAAGATTCAAAGAGAGTGAGATGCCAGCTCCTTTCATTCAGTCAGTAGCTTCAAACATTTCTGGTATATGAAAAACATGTTTTTCAATGGCAAAAATCAATGAATATTGTAAATGCACAAACAATAATATCTCCACATTGCAAGGTGCAATTCTGAAATTTTTTGCTTTTTCCTGCTAATCCTAGCATGATAAAGAAGATTCAAAGAGAGTGAGATGCCAGCTCCTTTCATTCAGTCAGTAGCTTCAAACATTTCTGGTATATGAAAAACATGTTTTTCAATGGCAAAAATCAATGAATATTGTAAATGCACAAACAGTAATATCTCCACATTGCACGGTGCAATTATGAAATTTTTAGCTTTTTCCTGTTAATCCTAGCATGATAAAGAAGATTCAAAGAGAGTGAGATGCCAGCTCCTTTCATTCAGTCAGTAGCTTCAAACATTTCTGGTATATGAAAAACATGTTTTTCAATGGCAAAAATCAATGAATATTGTAAATGCACAAACAGTAATAACTCCACATTGCAAGGTGCAATTCTGAAATTTTTTGCTTTTTCCTGCTAATCCTAGCATGATAAAGAAGATTCAAAGAGAGTGAGATGCCAGCTCCTTTCATTCAGTCAGTAGCTTCAAACATTTCTGGTATATGAAAAACATGTTTTTCAATGGCAAAAATCAATGAATATTGTAAATGCACAAACAGTAATATCTCAACATTGCACGGTGCAATTCTGAAATTTTTAGCTTTTTCCTGTTAATCCTAGCATGATAAAGAAGATTCAAAGAGAGTGAGATGCCAGCTCCTTTCATTCAGTCAGTAGCTTCAAACATTTCTAATATATGAAAAACGTTTTTCAATGGCAAAAATCAATGAATATTGTAAATGCACAAACAGTAATATCTCCACATTGCAAGGTGCAATTCTGAAATTTTTTGCTTTTTCCTGTTAATCCTAGCATGATAAAGAAGATTCAAAGAGAGTGAGATGCCAGCTCCTTTCATTCAGTCAGTAGCTTCAAACATTTCTGGTATATGAAAAACATGTTTTTCAATGGCAAAAATCAATGAATATTGTAAATGCACAAACAGTAATATCTCCACATTGCAAGGTGCAATTCTGAAATTTTTTGCTTTTTCCTGCTAATCCTAGCATGATAAAGAAGATTCAAAGAGAGTGAGATGCCAGCTCCTTTCATTCAGTCAGTAGCTTCAAACATTTCTGGTATATGAAAAACATGTTTTTCAATGGCAAAAATCAATGAATATTGTAAATGCACAAACAGTAATATCTCCACATTGCACGGTGCAATTCTGAAATTTTTAGCTTTTTCCTGTTAATCCTAGCATGATAAAGAAGATTCAAAGAGAGTGAGATGCCAGCTCCTTTCATTCAGTCAGTAGCTTCAAACATTTCTGGTATATGAAAAACATGTTTTTCAATGGCAAAAATCAATGAATATTGTAAATGCACAAACAGTAATATCTCCACATTGCAAGGTGCAATTCTGAAATTTTTTGCTTTTTCCTGCTAATCCTAGCATGATAAAGAAGATTCAAAGAGAGTGAGATGCCAGCTCCTTTCATTCAGTCAGTAGCTTCAAACATTTCTGGTATATGAAAAACATGTTTTTCAATGGCAAAAATCAATGAATATTGTAAATGCACAAACAGTAATATCTCCACATTGCACGGTGCAATTCTGAAATTTTTAGCTTTTTCCTGTTAATCCTAGCATGATAAAGAAGATTCAAAGAGAGTGAGATGCCAGCTCCTTTCATTCAGTCAGTAGCTTCAAACATTTCTGGTATATGAAAAACATGTTTTTCAATGGCAAAAATCAATGAATATTGTAAATGCACAAACAGTAATATCTCCACATTGCAAGGTGCAATTCTGAAATTCTTTGCTTTTTCCTGTTAATCCTAGCATGATAAAGAAGATTCAAAGAGAGTGAGATGCCAGCTCCTTTCATTCAGTCAGTAGCTTCAAACATTTCTGGTATATGAAAAACATGTTTTTCAATGGCAAAAATCAATGAATATTGTAAATGCACAAACAGTAATATCTCCACATTGCAAGGTGCAATTCTGAAATTTTTTGCTTTTTCCTGCTAATCCTAGCATGATAAAGAAGATTCAAAGAGAGTGAGATGCCAGCTCCTTTCATTCAGTCAGTAGCTTCAAACATTTCTGGTATATGAAAAACATGTTTTTCAATGGCAAAAATCAATGAATATTGTAAATGCACAAACAGTAATATCTCCACATTGCACGGTGCAATTCTGAAATTTTTAGCTTTTTCCTGTTAATCCTAGCATGATAAAGAAGATTCAAAGAGAGTGAGATGCCAGCTCCTTTCATTCAGTCAGTAGCTTCAAACATTTCTGGTATATGAAAAACATGTTTTTCAATGGCAAAAATCAATGAATATTGTAAATGCACAAACAGTAATATCTCCACATTGCAAGGTGCAATTCTGAAATTTTTTGCTTTTTCCTGCTAATCCTAGCATGATAAAGAAGATTCAGAGTGAGATGCCAGCTCCTTTCATTCAGTCAGTAGCTTCAAACATTTCTGGTATATGAAAAACATGTTTTTCAATGGCAAAAATCAATGAATATTGTAAATGCACAAACAGTAATATCTCCACATTGCACGGTGCAATTCTGAAATTTTTAGCTTTTTCCTGTTAATCCTAGCATGATAAAGAAGATTCAAAGAGAGTGAGATGCCAGCTCCTTTCATTCAGTCAGTAGCTTCAAACATTTCTGGTATATGAAAAACATGTTTTTCAATGGCAAAAATCAATGAATATTGTAAATGCACAAACAGTAATATCTCCACATTGCAAGGTGCAATTCTGAAATTTTTTGCTTTTTCCTGTTAATCCTAGCATGATAAAGAAGATTCAAAGAGAGTGAGATGCCAGCTCCTTTCATTCAGTCAGTAGCTTCAAACATTTCTGGTATATGAAAAACATGTTTTTCAATGGCAAAAATCAATGAATATTGTAAATGCACAAACAGTAATATCTCCACATTGCAAGGTGCAATTCTGAAATTTTTTGCTTTTTCCTGCTAATCCTAGCATGATAAAGAAGATTCAAAGAGAGTGAGATGCCAGCTCCTTTCATTCAGTCAGTAGCTTCAAACATTTCTGGTATATGAAAAACATGTTTTTCAATGGCAAAAATCAATGAATATTGTAAATGCACAAACAGTAATATCTCCACATTGCACGGTGCAATTCTGAAATTTTTAGCTTTTTCCTGTTAATCCTAGCATGATAAAGAAGATTCAAAGAGAGTGAGATGCCAGCTCCTTTCATTCAGTCAGTAGCTTCAAACATTTCTGGTATATGAAAAACATGTTTTTCAATGGCAAAAATCAATGAATATTGTAAATGCACAAACAGTAATATCTCCACATTGCAAGGTGCAATTCTGAAATTTTTTGCTTTTTCCTGCTAATCCTAGCATGATAAAGATTCAAAGAGAGTGAGATGCCAGCTCCTTTCATTCAGTCAGTAGCTTCAAACATTTCTGGTATATGAAAAACATGTTTTTCAATGGCAAAAATCAATGAATATTGTAAATGCACAAACAGTAATATCTCCACATTGCACGGTGCAATTCTGAAATTTTTAGCTTTTTCCTGTTAATCCTAGCATGATAAAGAAGATTCAAAGAGAGTGAGATGCCAGCTCCTTTCATTCAGTCAGTAGCTTCAAACATTTCTGGTATATGAAAAACATGTTTTTCAATGGCAAAAATCAATGAATATTGTAAATGCACAAACAGTAATATCTCCACATTGCAAGGTGCAATTCTGAAATTCTTTGCTTTTTCCTGTTAATCCTAGCATGATAAAGAAGATTCAAAGAGAGTGAGATGCCAGCTCCTTTCATTCAGTCAGTAGCTTCAAACATTTCTGGTATATGAAAAACATGTTTTTCAATGGCAAAAATCAATGAATATTGTAAATGCACAAACAGTAATATCTCCACATTGCAAGGTGCAATTCTGAAATTTTTTGCTTTTTCCTGCTAATCCTAGCATGATAAAGAAGATTCAAAGAGAGTGAGATGCCAGCTCCTTTCATTCAGTCAGTAGCTTCAAACATTTCTGGTATATGAAAAACATGTTTTTCAATGGCAAAAATCAATGAATATTGTAAATGCACAAACAGTAATATCTCAACATTGCACGGTGCAATTCTGAAATTTTTAGCTTTTTCCTGTTAATCCTAGCATGATAAAGAAGATTCAAAGAGAGTGAGATGCCAGCTCCTTTCATTCAGTCAGTAGCTTCAAACATTTCTGGACGTTTTTCAATGGCAAAAATCAATGAATATTGTAAATGCACAAACAGTAATTTCTCCGCATTGCAAGGTGCAATTCTGAAATTTTTTGCTTTTTCCTGCTCCTCTTAGCATGATAAAGAAGATTCAAAGAGAGTGAGATGCCAGCTCCTTTCATTCAGTCAGTAGCTTCAATCATTTCTGGACGTTTTTCAATGGCAAAAATCAATGAATATTGTAAATGCACAAACAGTAATTTCTCCGCATTGCAAGGTGCAATTCTGAAATTTTTTGCTTTTTCCTGCTCCTCTTAGTATGATAAAGAAGATTCAAAGAGAGTGAGATGCCAGCTCCTTTCATTCAGTCAGTAGCTTCAAACATTTCTGGTATATGAATAACATGATGTTTTTCAATGGCAAAAATCAATGAATATTGTAAATGCACAAACAGTAATTTCTCCGCATTGCAAGGTGCAATTCTGAAATTTTTTGCTTTTTCCTGCTCCTCTTAGCATGATAAAGAAGATTCAAAGAGAGTGAGATGCCAGCTCCTTTCATTCAGTCAGTAGCTTCAATCATTTCTGGTATATGAATAACATGATGTTTTTCAATGGCAAAAATTAATGAATATTGTAAATGCACAAACAGTAATATCTCCGCATTGCAAGGTGCAATTCTGAAATTTTTTGCTTTTTCCTGCTCCTCTTAGCATGATAAAGAAGATTCAAAGAGAGTGAGATGCCAGCTCCTTTCATTCAGTCAGTAGCTTCAATCATTTCTGGACGTTTTTCAATGGCAAAAATCAATGAATATTGTAAATGCACAAACAGTAATTTCTCCGCATTGAAGGTGCAATTCTGAAATTTTTTGCTTTTTCCTGCTCCTCTTAGCATGATAAAGAAGATTCAAAGAGAGTGAGATGCCAGCTCCTTTCATTCAGTCAGTAGCTTCAAACATTTCTGGTATATGAATAACATGATGTTTTTCAATGGCAAAAATCAATGAATATTGTAAATGCACAAACAGTAATTTCTCCGCATTGCAAGGTGCAATTCTGAAATTTTTTGCTTTTTCCTGCTCCTCTTAGCATGATAAAGAAGATTCAAAGAGAGTGAGATGAGAGCTCCTTTCATTCAGTCAGTAGCTTCAATCATTTCTGGACGTTTTTCAATGGCAAAAATCAATGAATATTGTAAATGCACAAACAGTAATTTCTCCGCATTGCAAGGTGCAATTCTGAAATGTTTTGCTTTTTCCTGCTCCTCTTAGCATGATAAAGAAGATTCAGAGAGTGAGATGCCAGCTCCTTTCATTCAGTCAGTAGCTTCAATCATTTCTGGACGTTTTTCAATGGCAAAAATCAATGAATATTGTAAATGCACAATCAGTAATTTCTCCGCATTGCAAGGTGCAATTCTGAAATTTTTTGCTTTTTCCTGCTCCTCTTAGCATGATAAAGAAGATTCAAAGAGAGTGATATGCCAGCTCCTTTCATTCAGTCAGTAGCTTCAATCATTTCTGGTATATGAATAACATGATGTTTTTCAATGGCAAAAATCAATGAATATTGTAAATGCACAAACAGTAATTTCTCCGCATTGCAAGGTGCAATTCTGAAATTTTTTGCTTTTTCCTGCTCCTCTTAGCATGATAAAGAAGATTCAAAGAGAGTGAGATGCCAGCTCCTTTCATTCAGTCAGTAGCTTCAATCATTTCTGGACGTTTTTCAATGGCAAAAATCAATGAATATTGTAAATGCACAAACAGTAATTTCTCCGCATTGCAAGGTGCAATTCTGAAATTTTTTGCTTTTTCCTGCTCCTCTTAGCATGGTAAAGAAGACTCAAAGAGAGTGAGATGCCAGCTCCTTTCATTCAGTCAGTAGCTTCAATCATTTCTGGACGTTTTTCAACGGCAAAAATCAATGAATATTGTAGATGCACAAACAGTAATTTCTCCGCATTGCAAGGTGCAATTCTGAAATTTTTTGCTTTTTCCTGCTCCTCTTAGCATGATAAAGAAGATTCAAAGAGACTGAGATGCCAGCTCCTTTCATTCAGTCAGTAGCTTCAATCATTTCTGGACGTTTTTCAATGGCAAAAATCAATGAATATTGTAAATGCACAAACAGTAATTTCTCCGCATTGCAAGGTGCAATTCTGAAATTTTTTGCTTTTTCCTGCTCCTCTTAGCATGATAAAGAAGATTCAAAGAGAGTGAGATGCCAGCTCCTTTCATTCAGTCAGTAGCTTCAATCATTTCTGGATGTTTTTCAATGGCAAAAATCAATGAATATTGTAAATGCACAAACAGTAATTTCTCCGCATTGCAAGGTGCAATTCTGAAATTTTTTGCTTTTTCCTGCTCCTCTTAGCATGATAAAGAAGATTCAAAGAGAGTGAGATGCCAGCTCCTTTCATTCAGTCAGTAGCTTCAATCATTTCTGGACGTTTTTCAATGGCAAAAATCAATGAATATTGTAAATGCACAAACAGTAATTTCTCCGCATTGCAAGGTGCAATTCTGAAATTTTTTGCTTTTTCCTGCTCCTCTTAGCATGATAAAGAAGATTCAAAGAGAGTGAGATGCCAGCTCCTTTCATTCAGTCAGTAGCTTCAAACAATTCTGGTATATGAAAAACATGTTTTTCAATGGCAAAAATCAATGAATATTGTAAATGCACAAACAGTAATATCTCCACATTGCACGGTGCAATTCTGAAATTTTTAGCTTTTTCCTGTTAATCCTAGCATGATAAAGAAGATTCAAAGAGAGTGAGATGCCAGCTCCTTTCATTCAGTCAGTAGCTTCAAACATTTCTGATATATGAAAAACATGTTTTTCAATGGCAAAAATCAATGAATATTGTAAATGCACAAACAGTAATATCTCCACATTGCAAGGTGCAATTCTGAAATTTTTTGCTTTTTCCTGCTAATCCTAGCATGATAAAGAAGATTCAAAGAGAGTGAGATGCCAGCTCCTTTCATTCAGTCAGTAGCTTCAAACATTTCTGGTATATGAAAAACATGTTTTTCAATGGCAAAAATCAATGAATATTGTAAATGCACAAACAGTAATATCTCCACATTGCACGGTGCAATTATGAAATTTTTAGCTTTTTCCTGTTAATCCTAGCATGATAAAGAAGATTCAAAGAGAGTGAGATGCCAGCTCCTTTCATTCAGTCAGTAGCTTCAAACATTTCTGGTATATGAAAAACATGTTTTTCAATGGCAAAAATCAATGAATATTGTAAATGCACAAACAGTAATATCTCCACATTGCAAGGTGCAATTCTGAAATTTTTTGCTTTTTCCTGCTAATCCTAGCATGATAAAGAAGATTCAAAGAGAGTGAGATGCCAGCTCCTTTCATTCAGTCAGTAGCTTCAAACATTTCTGGTATATGAAAAACATGTTTTTCAATGGCAAAAATCAATGAATATTGTAAATGCACAAACAGTAATATCTCAACATTGCACGGTGCAATTCTGAAATTTTTAGCTTTTTCCTGTTAATCCTAGCATGATAAAGAAGATTCAAAGAGAGTGAGATGCCAGCTCCTTTCATTCAGTCAGTAGCCTCAAACATTTCTGGTATATGAAAAACATGTTTTATGGCAAAAATCAATGAATATTGTAAATGCACAAACAGTAATATCTCCACATTGCAAGGTGCAATTCTGAAATTTTTTGCTTTTTCCTGTTAATCCTAGCATGATAAAGAAGATTCAAAGAGAGTGAGATGCCAGCTCCTTTCATTCAGTCAGTAGCTTCAAACATTTCTGGTATATGAAAAACATGTTTTTCAATGGCAAAAATCAATGAATATTGTAAATGCACAAACAGTAATATCTCCACATTGCAAGGTGCAATTCTGAAATTTTTGCTTTTTCTGCTAATCCTAGCATGATAAAGAAGATTCAAAGAGAGTGAGATGCCAGCTCCTTTCATTCAGTCAGTAGCTTCAAACATTTCTGGTATATGAAAAACATGTTTTTCAATGGCAAAAATCAATGAATATTGTAAATGCACAAACAGTAATATCTCCACATTGCACGGTGCAATTCTGAAATTTTTAGCTTTTTCCTGTTAATCCTAGCATGATAAAGAAGATTCAAAGAGAGTGAGATGCCAGCTCCTTTCATTCAGTCAGTAGCTTCAAACATTTCTGGTATATGAAAACATGTTTTTCAATGGCAAAAATCAATGAATATTGTAAATGCACAAACAATAATATCTCCACATTGCAAGGTGCAATTCTGAAATTTTTTGCTTTTCCTGCTAATCCTAGCATGATAAAGAAGATTCAAAGAGAGTGAGATGCCAGCTCCTTTCATTCAGTCAGTAGCTTCAAACATTTCTGGTATATGAAAAACATGTTTTTCAATGGCAAAAATCAATGAATATTGTAAATGCACAAACAGTAATATCTCCACATTGCACGGTGCAATTCTGAAATTTTTAGCTTTTTCCTGTTAATCCTAGCATGATAAAGAAGATTCAAAGAGAGTGAGATGCCAGCTCCTTTCATTCAGTCAGTAGCTTCAAACATTTCTGGTATATGAAAAACATGTTTTTCAATGGCAAAAATCAATGATTATTGTAAATGCACAAACAGTAATATCTCCACATTGCAAGGTGCAATTCTGAAATTTTTTGCTTTTTCCTGCTAATCCTAGCATGATAAAGAAGATTCAAAGAGAGTGAGATGCCAGCTCCTTTCATTCAGTCAGTAGCTTCAAACATTTCTGGTATATGAAAAACATGTTTTTCAATGGCAAAAATCAATGAATATTGTAAATGCACAAACAGTAATATCTCAACATTGCACGGTGCAATTCTGAAATTTTTAGCTTTTTCCTGTTAATCCTAGCATGATAAAGAAGATTCAAAGAGAGTGAGATGCCAGCTCCTTTCATTCAGTCAGTAGCTTCAAACATTTCTGGTATATGAAAAACATGTTTTTTCAATGGCAAAAATCAATGAATATTGTAAATGCACAAACAGTAATATCTCCACATTGCAAGGTGCAATTCTGAAATTTTTTGCTTTTTCCTGTTAATCCTAGCATGATAAAGAAGATTCAAAGAGAGTGAGATGCCAGCTCCTTTCATTCAGTCAGTAGCTTCAAACATTTCTGGTATATGAAAAACATGTTTTTCAATGGCAAAAATCAATGAATATTGTAAATGCACAAACAGTAATATCTCCACATTGCAAGGTGCAATTCTGAAATTTTTTGCTTTTTCCTGCTAATCCTAGCATGATAAAGAAGATTCAAAGAGAGTGAGATGCCAGCTCCTTTCATTCAGTCAGTAGCTTCAAACATTTCTGGTATATGAAAAACATGTTTTTCAATGGCAAAAATCAATGAATATTGTAAATGCACAAACAGTAATATCTCCACATTGCACGGTGCAATTCTGAAATTTTTAGCTTTTTCCTGTTAATCCTAGCATGATAAAGAAGATTCAAAGAGAGTGAGATGCCAGCTCCTTTCATTCAGTCAGTAGCTTCAAACATTTCTGGTATATGAAAAACATGTTTTTCAATGGCAAAAATCAATGAATATTGTAAATGCACAAACAGTAATATCTCCACATTGCAAGGTGCAATTCTGAAATTTTTTGCTTTTTCCTGCTAATCCTAGCATGATAAAGAAGATTCAAAGAGAGTGAGATGCCAGCTCCTTTCATTCAGTCAGTAGCTTCAAACATTTCTGGTATATGAAAAACATGTTTTTCAATGGCAAAAATCAATGAATATTGTAAATGCACAAACAGTAATATCTCCACATTGCACGGTGCAATTCTGAAATTTTTAGCTTTTTCCTGTTAATCCTAGCATGATAAAGAAGATTCAAAGAGAGTGAGATGCCAGCTCCTTTCATTCAGTCAGTAGCTTCAAACATTTCTGGTATATGAAAAACATGTTTTTCAATGGCAAAAATCAATGAATATTGTAAATGCACAAACAGTAATATCTCCACATTGCAAGGTGCAATTCTGAAATTCTTTGCTTTTTCCTGTTAATCCTAGCATGATAAAGAAGATTCAAAGAGAGTGAGATGCCAGCTCCTTTCATTCAGTCAGTAGCTTCAAACATTTCTGGTATATGAAAAACATGTTTTTCAATGGCAAAAATCAATGAATATTGTAAATGCACAAACAGTAATATCTCCACATTGCAAGGTGCAATTCTGAAATTTTTTGCTTTTTCCTGCTAATCCTAGCATGATAAAGAAGATTCAAAGAGAGTGAGATGCCAGCTCCTTTCATTCAGTCAGTAGCTTCAAACATTTCTGGTATATGAAAAACATGTTTTTCAATGGCAAAAATCAATGAATATTGTAAATGCACAAACAGTAATATCTCCACATTGCACGGTGCAATTCTGAAATTTTTAGCTTTTTCCTGTTAATCCTAGCATGATAAAGAAGATTCAAAGAGAGTGAGATGCCAGCTCCTTTCATTCAGTCAGTAGCTTCAAACATTTCTGGTATATGAAAAACATGTTTTTCAATGGCAAAAATCAATGAATATTGTAAATGCACAAACAGTAATATCTCCACATTGCAAGGTGCAATTCTGAAATTTTTTGCTTTTTCCTGCTAATCCTAGCATGATAAAGAAGATTCAAAGAGAGTGAGATGCCAGCTCCTTTCATTCAGTCAGTAGCTTCAAACATTTCTGGTATATGAAAAACATGTTTTTCAATGGCAAAAATCAATGAATATTGTAAATGCACAAACAGTAATATCTCCACATTGCACGGTGCAATTCTGAAATTTTTAGCTTTTTCCTGTTAATCCTAGCATGATAAAGAAGATTCAAAGAGAGTGAGATGCCAGCTCCTTTCATTCAGTCAGTAGCTTCAAACATTTCTGGTATATGAAAAACATGTTTTTCAATGGCAAAAATCAATGAATATTGTAAATGCACAAACAGTAATATCTCCACATTGCAAGGTGCAATTCTGAAATTTTTTGCTTTTTCCTGTTAATCCTAGCATGATAAAGAAGATTCAAAGAGAGTGAGATGCCAGCTCCTTTCATTCAGTCAGTAGCTTCAAACATTTCTGGTATATGAAAAACATGTTTTTCAATGGCAAAAATCAATGAATATTGTAAATGCACAAACAGTAATATCTCCACATTGCAAGGTGCAATTCTGAAATTTTTTGCTTTTTCCTGCTAATCCTAGCATGATAAAGAAGATTCAAAGAGAGTGAGATGCCAGCTCCTTTCATTCAGTCAGTAGCTTCAAACATTTCTGGTATATGAAAAACATGTTTTTCAATGGCAAAAATCAATGAATATTGTAAATGCACAAACAGTAATATCTCCACATTGCACGGTGCAATTCTGAAATTTTTAGCTTTTTCCTGTTAATCCTAGCATGATAAAGAAGATTCAAAGAGAGTGAGATGCCAGCTCCTTTCATTCAGTCAGTAGCTTCAAACATTTCTGGTATATGAAAAACATGTTTTTCAATGGCAAAAATCAATGAATATTGTAAATGCACAAACAGTAATATCTCCACATTGCAAGGTGCAATTCTGAAATTTTTGCTTTTTCCTGCTAATCCTAGCATGATAAAAGATTCAAAGAGAGTGAGATGCCAGCTCCTTTCATTCAGTCAGTAGCTTCAAACATTTCTGGTATATGAAAAACATGTTTTTCAATGGCAAAAATCAATGAATATTGTAAATGCACAAACAGTAATATCTCCACATTGCACGGTGCAATTCTGAAATTTTTAGCTTTTTCCTGTTAATCCTAGCATGATAAAGAAGATTCAAAGAGAGTGAGATGCCAGCTCCTTTCATTCAGTCAGTAGCTTCAAACATTTCTGGTATATGAAAAACATGTTTTTCAATGGCAAAAATCAATGAATATTGTAAATGCACAAACAGTAATATCTCCACATTGCAAGGTGCAATTCTGAAATTCTTTGCTTTTTCCTGTTAATCCTAGCATGATAAAGAAGATTCAAAGAGAGTGAGATGCCAGCTCCTTTCATTCAGTCAGTAGCTTCAAACATTTCTGGTATATGAAAAACATGTTTTTCAATGGCAAAAATCAATGAATATTGTAAATGCACAAACAGTAATATCTCCACATTGCAAGGTGCAATTCTGAAATTTTTTGCTTTTTCCTGCTAATCCTAGCATGATAAAGAAGATTCAAAGAGAGTGAGATGCCAGCTCCTTTCATTCAGTCAGTAGCTTCAAACATTTCTGGTATATGAAAAACATGTTTTTCAATGGCAAAAATCAATGAATATTGTAAATGCACAAACAGTAATATCTCAACATTGCACGGTGCAATTCTGAAATTTTTAGCTTTTTCCTGTTAATCCTAGCATGATAAAGAAGATTCAAAGAGAGTGAGATGCCAGCTCCTTTCATTCAGTCAGTAGCTTCAAACATTTCTGGTATATGAAAAACGTTTTTCAATGGCAAAAATCAATGAATATTGTAAATGCACAAACAGTAATATCTCCACATTGCAAGGTGCAATTCTGAAATTTTTTGCTTTTTCCTGTTAATCCTAGCATGATAAAGAAGATTCAAAGAGAGTGAGATGCCAGCTCCTTTCATTCAGTCAGTAGCTTCAAACATTTCTGGTATATGAAAAACATGTTTTTCAATGGCAAAAATCAATGAATATTGTAAATGCACAAACAGTAATATCTCCACATTGCAAGGTGCAATTCTGAAATTTTTTGCTTTTTCCTGCTAATCCTAGCATGATAAAGAAGATTCAAAGAGAGTGAGATGCCAGCTCCTTTCATTCAGTCAGTAGCTTCAAACATTTCTGGTATATGAAAAACATGTTTTTCAATGGCAAAAATCAATGAATATTGTAAATGCACAAACAGTAATATCTCCACATTGCACGGTGCAATTCTGAAATTTTTAGCTTTTTCCTGTTAATCCTAGCATGATAAAGAAGATTCAAAGAGAGTGAGATGCCAGCTCCTTTCATTCAGTCAGTAGCTTCAAACATTTCTGGTATATGAAAAACATGTTTTTCAATGGCAAAAATCAATGAATATTGTAAATGCACAAACAGTAATATCTCCACATTGCAAGGTGCAATTCTGAAATTTTTTGCTTTTTCCTGCTAATCCTAGCATGATAAAGAAGATTCAAAGAGAGTGAGATGCCAGCTCCTTTCATTCAGTCAGTAGCTTCAAACATTTCTGGTATATGAAAAACGTTTTTCAATGGCAAAAATCAATGAATATTGTAAATGCACAAACAGTAATATCTCCACATTGCACGGTGCAATTCTGAAATTTTTAGCTTTTTCCTGTTAATCCTAGCATGATAAAGAAGATTCAAAGAGAGTGAGATGCCAGCTCCTTTCATTCAGTCAGTAGCTTCAAACATTTCTGGTATATGAAAAACATGTTTTTCAATGGCAAAAATCAATGAATATTGTAAATGCACAAACAGTAATTTCTCCGCATTGGAAGGTGCAATTCTGAATTTTTTTGCTTTTTCCTGCTCCTCTTAGCATGATAAAGAAGATTCAAAGAGAGTGAGATGCCAGCTCCTTTCATTCAGTCAGTAGCTTCAATCATTTCTGGACGTTTTTCAATGGCAAAAATCAATGAATATTGTAAATGCACAAACAGTAATTTCTCCGCATTGCAAGGTGCAATTCTGAAATTTTTTGCTTTTTCCTGCTCCTCTTAGCATGATAAAGAAGATTCAAAGAGAGTGAGATGCCAGCTCCTTTCAGTCAGTAGCTTCAATCATTTCTGGACATTTTTCAATGGCAAAAATCAATGAATATTGTAAATGCACAAACAGTAATTTCTCCGCATTGCAAGGTGCAATTCTGAAATTTTTTGCTTTTTCCTGCTCCTCTTAGCATGATAAAGAAGATTCAAATAGAGTGAGATGCCAGCTCCTTTCATTCAGTCAGTAGCTTCAAACATTTCTGGTATATGAATAACATGATGTTTTTCAATGGCAAAAATCAATGAATATTGTAGATGCACAAACAGTAATTTCTCAGCATTGCAAGGTGCAATTCTGAAATTTTTTGCTTTTTCCTGCTCCTCTTAGCATGATAAAGAAGATTCAAAGAGACTGAGATGCCAGCTCCTTTCATTCAGTCAGTAGCTTCAATCATTTCTGGACGTTTTTCAATGGCAAAAATCAATGAATATTGTAAATGCACAAACAGTAATTTCTCCGCATTGCAAGGTGCAATTCTGAAATTTTTTGCTTTTTCCTGCTCCTCTTAGCATGATAAAGAAGATTCAAAGAGAGTGAGATGCCAGCTCCTTTCATTCAGTCAGTAGCTTCAATCATTTCTGGTATATGAATAACATGATGTTTTTCAATGGCAAAAATCAATGAATATTGTAAATGCACAAACAGTAATTTCTCCGCATTGCAAGGTGCAATTCTGAAATTTTTTGCTTTTTCCTGCTCCTCTTAGCATGATAAAGAAGATTCAAAGAGAGTGAGATGCCAGCTCCTTTCATTCAGTCAGTAGCTTCAATCATTTCTGGACGTTTTTCAATGGCAAAAATCAATGAATATTGTAAATGCACAAACAGTAATTTCTCCGCATTGCAAGGTGCAATTCTGAAATTTTTTGCTTTTTCCTGCTCCTCTTAGCATGATAAAGAAGATTCAAAGAGAGTGAGATGCCAGCTCCTTTCATTCAGTCAGTAGCTTCAAACATTTCTGGTATATGAATAACATGATGTTTTTCAATGGCAAAAATCAATGAATATTGTAAATGCACAAACAGTAATTTCTTCGCATTGCAAGGTGCAATTCTGAAATTTTTTGCTTTTTCCTGCTCCTCTTAGCATGATAAAGAAGATTCAAAGAGAGTGAGATGCCAGCTCCTTTCATTCAGTCAGTAGCTTCAAACATTTCTGGTATATGAATAACATGATGTTTTTCAATGGCAAAAATCAATGAATATTGTAAATGCACAAACAGTAATTTCTCCGCATTGCAAGGTGCAATTCTGAAATTTTTGCTTTTTCCTGCTCCTCTTAGCATGATAAAGAAGATTCAAAGAGAGTGAGATGCCAGCTCCTTTCATTCAGTCAGTAGCTTCAATCATTTCTGGACGTTTTTCAATGGCAAAAATCAATGAATATTGTAAATGCACAAACAGTAATTTCTCCGCATTGCAAGGTGCAATTCTGAAATTTTTTGCTTTTTCCTGCTCCTCTTAGCATGATAAAGAAGATTCAAAGAGAGTGAGATGCCAGCTCCTTTCATTCAGTCAGTAGCTTCAATCATTTCTGGACGTTTTTCAATGGCAAAAATCAATGAATATTGTAAATGCACAAACAGTAATTTCTCCGCATTGCAAGGTGCAATTCTGAAATTTTTTGCTTTTTCCTGCTCCTCTTAGTATGATAAAGAAGATTCAAAGAGAGTGAGATGCCAGCTCCTTTCATTCAGTCAGTAGCTTCAAACATTTCTGGTATATGAATAACATGATGTTTTTCAATGGCAAAAATCAATGAATATTGTAAATGCACAAACAGTAATTTCTCCGCATTGCAAGGTGCAATTCTGAAATTTTTTGCTTTTTCCTGCTCCTCTTAGCATGATAAAGAAGATTCAAAGAGAGTGAGATGCCAGCTCCTTTCATTCAGTCAGTAGCTTCAATCATTTCTGGTATATGAATAACATGATGTTTTTCAATGGCAAAAATTAATGAATATTGTAAATGCACAAACAGTAATATCTCCGCATTGCAAGGTGCAATTCTGAAATTTTTTGCTTTTTCCTGCTCCTCTTAGCATGATAAAGAAGATTCAAAGAGAGTGAGATGCCAGCTCCTTTCATTCAGTCAGTAGCTTCAATCATTTCTGGACGTTTTTCAATGGCAAAAATCAATGAATATTGTAAATGCACAAACAGTAATTTCTCCGCATTGAAGGTGCAATTCTGAAATTTTTTGCTTTTTCCTGCTCCTCTTAGCATGATAAAGAAGATTCAAAGAGAGTGAGATGCCAGCTCCTTTCATTCAGTCAGTAGCTTCAAACATTTCTGGTATATGAATAACATGATGTTTTTCAATGGCAAAAATCAATGAATATTGTAAATGCACAAACAGTAATTTCTCCGCATTGCAAGGTGCAATTCTGAAATTTTTTGCTTTTTCCTGCTCCTCTTAGCATGATAAAGAAGATTCAAAGAGAGTGAGATGAGAGCTCCTTTCATTCAGTCAGTAGCTTCAATCATTTCTGGACGTTTTTCAATGGCAAAAATCAATGAATATTGTAAATGCACAAACAGTAATTTCTCCGCATTGCAAGGTGCAATTCTGAAATTTTTAGCTTTTTCCTGTTAATCCTAGCATGATAAAGAAGATTCAAAGAGAGTGAGATGCCAGCTCCTTTCATTCAGTCAGTAGCTTCAAACATTTCTGGTATATGAAAAACATGTTTTTCAATGGCAAAAATCAATGAATATTGTAAATGCACAAACAGTAATATCTCCACATTGCAAGGTGCAATTCTGAAATTTTTTGCTTTTTCCTGCTAATCCTAGCATGATAAAGAAGATTCAAAGAGAGTGAGATGCCAGCTCCTTTCATTCAGTCAGTAGCTTCAAACATTTCTGGTATATGAAAAACATGTTTTTCAATGGCAAAAATCAATGAATATTGTAAATGCACAAACAGTAATATCTCCACATTGCACGGTGCAATTCTGAAATTTTTAGCTTTTTCCTGTTAATCCTAGCATGATAAAGAAGATTCAAAGAGAGTGAGATGCCAGCTCCTTTCATTCAGTCAGTAGCTTCAAACATTTCTGGTATATGAAAAACATGTTTTTCAATGGCAAAAATCAATGAATATTGTAAATGCACAAACAGTAATATCTCCACATTGCAAGGTGCAATTCTGAAATTCTTTGCTTTTTCCTGTTAATCCTAGCATGATAAAGAAGATTCAAAGAGAGTGAGATGCCAGCTCCTTTCATTCAGTCAGTAGCTTCAAACATTTCTGGTATATGAAAAACATGTTTTTCAATGGCAAAAATCAATGAATATTGTAAATGCACAAACAGTAATATCTCCACATTGCAAGGTGCAATTCTGAAATTTTTTGCTTTTTCCTGCTAATCCTAGCATGATAAAGAAGATTCAAAGAGAGTGAGATGCCAGCTCCTTTCATTCAGTCAGTAGCTTCAAACATTTCTGGTATATGAAAAACATGTTTTTCAATGGCAAAAATCAATGAATATTGTAAATGCACAAACAGTAATATCTCAACATTGCACGGTGCAATTCTGAAATTTTTAGCTTTTTCCTGTTAATCCTAGCATGATAAAGAAGATTCAAAGAGAGTGAGATGCCAGCTCCTTTCATTCAGTCAGTAGCTTCAAACATTTCTGGTATATGAAAAACATGTTTTTCAATGGCAAAAATCAATGAATATTGTAAATGCACAAACAGTAATATCTCCACATTGCAAGGTGCAATTCTGAAATTTTTTGCTTTTTCCTGCTAATCCTAGCATGATAAAGAAGATTCAAAGAGAGTGAGATGCCAGCTCCTTTCATTCAGTCAGTAGCTTCAAACATTTCTGGTATATGAAAAACATGTTTTTCAATGGCAAAAATCAATGAATATTGTAAATGCACAAACAGTAATATCTCCACATTGCACGGTGCAATTCTGAAATTTTTAGCTTTTTCCTGTTAATCCTAGCATGATAAAGAAGATTCAAAGAGAGTGAGATGCCAGCTCCTTTCATTCAGTCAGTAGCTTCAAACATTTCTGGTATATGAAAAACATGTTTTTCAATGGCAAAAATCAATGAATATTGTAAATGCACAAACAGTAATATCTCCACATTGCAAGGTGCAATTCTGAAATTTTTTGCTTTTTCCTGCTAATCCTAGCATGATAAAGAAGATTCAAAGAGAGTGAGATGCCAGCTCCTTTCATTCAGTCAGTAGCTTCAAACATTTCTGGTATATGAAAAACATGTTTTTCAATGGCAAAAATCAATGAATATTGTAAATGCACAAACAGTAATATCTCCACATTGCACGGTGCAATTCTGAAATTTTTAGCTTTTTCCTGTTAATCCTAGCATGATAAAGAAGATTCAAAGAGAGTGAGATGCCAGCTCCTTTCATTCAGTCAGTAGCTTCAAACATTTCTGGTATATGAAAAACATGTTTTTCAATGGCAAAAATCAATGAATATTGTAAATGCACAAACAGTAATATCTCCACATTGCAAGGTGCAATTCTGAAATTCTTTGCTTTTTCCTGTTAATCCTAGCATGATAAAGAAGATTCAAAGAGAGTGAGATGCCAGCTCCTTTCATTCAGTCAGTAGCTTCAAACATTTCTGGTATATGAAAAACATGTTTTTCAATGGCAAAAATCAATGAATATTGTAAATGCACAAACAGTAATATCTCCACATTGCAAGGTGCAATTCTGAAATTTTTTGCTTTTTCCTGCTAATCCTAGCATGATAAAGAAGATTCAAAGAGAGTGAGATGCCAGCTCCTTTCATTCAGTCAGTAGCTTCAAACATTTCTGGTATATGAAAAACATGTTTTTCAATGGCAAAAATCAATGAATATTGTAAATGCACAAACAGTAATATCTCCACATTGCACGGTGCAATTCTGAAATTTTTAGCTTTTTCCTGTTAATCCTAGCATGATAAAGATTCAAAGAGAGTGAGATGCCAGCTCCTTTCATTCAGTCAGTAGCTTCAAACATTTCTGGTATATGAAAAACATGTTTTTCAATGGCAAAAATCAATGAATATTGTAAATGCACAAACAGTAATATCTCCACATTGCAAGGTGCAATTCTGAAATTTTTTGCTTTTTCCTGCTAATCCTAGCATGATAAAGAAGATTCAAAGAGAGTGAGATGCCAGCTCCTTTCATTCAGTCAGTAGCTTCAAACATTTCTGGTATATGAAAAACATGTTTTTCAATGGCAAAAATCAATGAATATTGTAAATGCACAAACAGTAATATCTCCACATTGCACGGTGCAATTCTGAAATTTTTAGCTTTTTCCTGTTAATCCTAGCATGATAAAGAAGATTCAAAGAGAGTGAGATGCCAGCTCCTTTCATTCAGTCAGTAGCTTCAAACATTTCTGGTATATGAAAAACATGTTTTTCAATGGCAAAAATCAATGAATATTGTAAATGCACAAACAGTAATATCTCCACATTGCAAGGTGCAATTCTGAAATTTTTTGCTTTTTCCTGCTAATCCTAGCATGATAAAGAAGATTCAAAGAGAGTGAGATGCCAGCTCCTTTCATTCAGTCAGTAGCTTCAAACATTTCTGGTATATGAAAAACGTTTTTCAATGGCAAAAATCAATGAATATTGTAAATGCACAAACAGTAATATCTCCACATTGCACGGTGCAATTCTGAAATTTTTAGCTTTTTCCTGTTAATCCTAGCATGATAAAGAAGATTCAAAGAGAGTGAGATGCCAGCTCCTTTCATTCAGTCAGTAGCTTCAAACATTTCTGGTATATGAAAAACATGTTTTTCAATGGCAAAAATCAATGAATATTGTAAATGCACAAACAGTAATTTCTCCGCATTGGAAGGTGCAATTCTGAATTTTTTTGCTTTTTCCTGCTCCTCTTAGCATGATAAAGAAGATTCAAAGAGAGTGAGATGCCAGCTCCTTTCATTCAGTCAGTAGCTTCAATCATTTCTGGACGTTTTTCAATGGCAAAAATCAATGAATATTGTAAATGCACAAACAGTAATTTCTCCGCATTGCAAGGTGCAATTCTGAAATTTTTTGCTTTTTCCTGCTCCTCTTAGCATGATAAAGAAGATTCAAAGAGAGTGAGATGCCAGCTCCTTTCAGTCAGTAGCTTCAATCATTTCTGGACATTTTTCAATGGCAAAAATCAATGAATATTGTAAATGCACAAACAGTAATTTCTCCGCATTGCAAGGTGCAATTCTGAAATTTTTTGCTTTTTCCTGCTCCTCTTAGCATGATAAAGAAGATTCAAATAGAGTGAGATGCCAGCTCCTTTCATTCAGTCAGTAGCTTCAAACATTTCTGGTATATGAATAACATGATGTTTTTCAATGGCAAAAATCAATGAATATTGTAGATGCACAAACAGTAATTTCTCCGCATTGCAAGGTGCAATTCTGAAATTTTTTGCTTTTTCCTGCTCCTCTTAGCATGATAAAGAAGATTCAAAGAGACTGAGATGCCAGCTCCTTTCATTCAGTCAGTAGCTTCAATCATTTCTGGACGTTTTTCAATGGCAAAAATCAATGAATATTGTAAATGCACAAACAGTAATTTCTCCGCATTGCAAGGTGCAATTCTGAAATTTTTTGCTTTTTCCTGCTCCTCTTAGCATGATAAAGAAGATTCAAAGAGAGTGAGATGCCAGCTCCTTTCATTCAGTCAGTAGCTTCAATCATTTCTGGTATATGAATAACATGATGTTTTTCAATGGCAAAAATCAATGAATATTGTAAATGCACAAACAGTAATTTCTCCGCATTGCAAGGTGCAATTCTGAAATTTTTTGCTTTTTCCTGCTCCTCTTAGCATGATAAAGAAGATTCAAAGAGAGTGAGATGCCAGCTCCTTTCATTCAGTCAGTAGCTTCAATCATTTCTGGACGTTTTTCAATGGCAAAAATCAATGAATATTGTAAATGCACAAACAGTAATTTCTCCGCATTGCAAGGTGCAATTCTGAAATTTTTTGCTTTTTCCTGCTCCTCTTAGCATGATAAAGAAGATTCAAAGAGAGTGAGATGCCAGCTCCTTTCATTCAGTCAGTAGCTTCAAACATTTCTGGTATATGAATAACATGATGTTTTTCAATGGCAAAAATCAATGAATATTGTAAATGCACAAACAGTAATTTCTTCGCATTGCAAGGTGCAATTCTGAAATTTTTTGCTTTTTCCTGCTCCTCTTAGCATGATAAAGAAGATTCAAAGAGAGTGAGATGCCAGCTCCTTTCATTCAGTCAGTAGCTTCAAACATTTCTGGTATATGAATAACATGATGTTTTTCAATGGCAAAAATCAATGAATATTGTAAATGCACAAACAGTAATTTCTCCGCATTGCAAGGTGCAATTCTGAAATTTTTGCTTTTTCCTGCTCCTCTTAGCATGATAAAGAAGATTCAAAGAGAGTGAGATGCCAGCTCCTTTCATTCAGTCAGTAGCTTCAATCATTTCTGGACGTTTTTCAATGGCAAAAATCAATGAATATTGTAAATGCACAAACAGTAATTTCTCCGCATTGCAAGGTGCAATTCTGAAATTTTTTGCTTTTTCCTGCTCCTCTTAGCATGATAAAGAAGATTCAAAGAGAGTGAGATGCCAGCTCCTTTCATTCAGTCAGTAGCTTCAATCATTTCTGGACGTTTTTCAATGGCAAAAATCAATGAATATTGTAAATGCACAAACAGTAATTTCTCCGCATTGCAAGGTGCAATTCTGAAATTTTTTGCTTTTTCCTGCTCCTCTTAGTATGATAAAGAAGATTCAAAGAGAGTGAGATGCCAGCTCCTTTCATTCAGTCAGTAGCTTCAAACATTTCTGGTATATGAATAACATGATGTTTTTCAATGGCAAAAATCAATGAATATTGTAAATGCACAAACAGTAATTTCTCCGCATTGCAAGGTGCAATTCTGAAATTTTTTGCTTTTTCCTGCTCCTCTTAGCATGATAAAGAAGATTCAAAGAGAGTGAGATGCCAGCTCCTTTCATTCAGTCAGTAGCTTCAATCATTTCTGGTATATGAATAACATGATGTTTTTCAATGGCAAAAATTAATGAATATTGTAAATGCACAAACAGTAATATCTCCGCATTGCAAGGTGCAATTCTGAAATTTTTTGCTTTTTCCTGCTCCTCTTAGCATGATAAAGAAGATTCAAAGAGAGTGAGATGCCAGCTCCTTTCATTCAGTCAGTAGCTTCAATCATTTCTGGACGTTTTTCAATGGCAAAAATCAATGAATATTGTAAATGCACAAACAGTAATTTCTCCGCATTGAAGGTGCAATTCTGAAATTTTTTGCTTTTTCCTGCTCCTCTTAGCATGATAAAGAAGATTCAAAGAGAGTGAGATGCCAGCTCCTTTCATTCAGTCAGTAGCTTCAAACATTTCTGGTATATGAATAACATGATGTTTTTCAATGGCAAAAATCAATGAATATTGTAAATGCACAAACAGTAATTTCTCCGCATTGCAAGGTGCAATTCTGAAATTTTTTGCTTTTTCCTGCTCCTCTTAGCATGATAAAGAAGATTCAAAGAGAGTGAGATGAGAGCTCCTTTCATTCAGTCAGTAGCTTCAATCATTTCTGGACGTTTTTCAATGGCAAAAATCAATGAATATTGTAAATGCACAAACAGTAATTTCTCCGCATTGCAAGGTGCAATTCTGAAATTTTTAGCTTTTTCCTGTTAATCCTAGCATGATAAAGAAGATTCAAAGAGAGTGAGATGCCAGCTCCTTTCATTCAGTCAGTAGCTTCAAACATTTCTGGTATATGAAAAACATGTTTTTCAATGGCAAAAATCAATGAATATTGTAAATGCACAAACAGTAATATCTCCACATTGCAAGGTGCAATTCTGAAATTTTTTGCTTTTTCCTGCTAATCCTAGCATGATAAAGAAGATTCAAAGAGAGTGAGATGCCAGCTCCTTTCATTCAGTCAGTAGCTTCAAACATTTCTGGTATATGAAAAACATGTTTTTCAATGGCAAAAATCAATGAATATTGTAAATGCACAAACAGTAATATCTCCACATTGCACGGTGCAATTCTGAAATTTTTAGCTTTTTCCTGTTAATCCTAGCATGATAAAGAAGATTCAAAGAGAGTGAGATGCCAGCTCCTTTCATTCAGTCAGTAGCTTCAAACATTTCTGGTATATGAAAAACATGTTTTTCAATGGCAAAAATCAATGAATATTGTAAATGCACAAACAGTAATATCTCCACATTGCAAGGTGCAATTCTGAAATTCTTTGCTTTTTCCTGTTAATCCTAGCATGATAAAGAAGATTCAAAGAGAGTGAGATGCCAGCTCCTTTCATTCAGTCAGTAGCTTCAAACATTTCTGGTATATGAAAAACATGTTTTTCAATGGCAAAAATCAATGAATATTGTAAATGCACAAACAGTAATATCTCCACATTGCAAGGTGCAATTCTGAAATTTTTTGCTTTTTCCTGCTAATCCTAGCATGATAAAGAAGATTCAAAGAGAGTGAGATGCCAGCTCCTTTCATTCAGTCAGTAGCTTCAAACATTTCTGGTATATGAAAAACATGTTTTTCAATGGCAAAAATCAATGAATATTGTAAATGCACAAACAGTAATATCTCAACATTGCACGGTGCAATTCTGAAATTTTTAGCTTTTTCCTGTTAATCCTAGCATGATAAAGAAGATTCAAAGAGAGTGAGATGCCAGCTCCTTTCATTCAGTCAGTAGCTTCAAACATTTCTGGTATATGAAAAACATGTTTTTCAATGGCAAAAATCAATGAATATTGTAAATGCACAAACAGTAATATCTCCACATTGCAAGGTGCAATTCTGAAATTTTTTGCTTTTTCCTGCTAATCCTAGCATGATAAAGAAGATTCAAAGAGAGTGAGATGCCAGCTCCTTTCATTCAGTCAGTAGCTTCAAACATTTCTGGTATATGAAAAACATGTTTTTCAATGGCAAAAATCAATGAATATTGTAAATGCACAAACAGTAATATCTCCACATTGCACGGTGCAATTCTGAAATTTTTAGCTTTTTCCTGTTAATCCTAGCATGATAAAGAAGATTCAAAGAGAGTGAGATGCCAGCTCCTTTCATTCAGTCAGTAGCTTCAAACATTTCTGGTATATGAAAAACATGTTTTTCAATGGCAAAAATCAATGAATATTGTAAATGCACAAACAGTAATATCTCCACATTGCAAGGTGCAATTCTGAAATTTTTTGCTTTTTCCTGCTAATCCTAGCATGATAAAGAAGATTCAAAGAGAGTGAGATGCCAGCTCCTTTCATTCAGTCAGTAGCTTCAAACATTTCTGGTATATGAAAAACATGTTTTTCAATGGCAAAAATCAATGAATATTGTAAATGCACAAACAGTAATATCTCCACATTGCACGGTGCAATTCTGAAATTTTTAGCTTTTTCCTGTTAATCCTAGCATGATAAAGAAGATTCAAAGAGAGTGAGATGCCAGCTCCTTTCATTCAGTCAGTAGCTTCAAACATTTCTGGTATATGAAAAACATGTTTTTCAATGGCAAAAATCAATGAATATTGTAAATGCACAAACAGTAATATCTCCACATTGCAAGGTGCAATTCTGAAATTCTTTGCTTTTTCCTGTTAATCCTAGCATGATAAAGAAGATTCAAAGAGAGTGAGATGCCAGCTCCTTTCATTCAGTCAGTAGCTTCAAACATTTCTGGTATATGAAAAACATGTTTTTCAATGGCAAAAATCAATGAATATTGTAAATGCACAAACAGTAATATCTCCACATTGCAAGGTGCAATTCTGAAATTTTTTGCTTTTTCCTGCTAATCCTAGCATGATAAAGAAGATTCAAAGAGAGTGAGATGCCAGCTCCTTTCATTCAGTCAGTAGCTTCAAACATTTCTGGTATATGAAAAACATGTTTTTCAATGGCAAAAATCAATGAATATTGTAAATGCACAAACAGTAATATCTCCACATTGCACGGTGCAATTCTGAAATTTTTAGCTTTTTCCTGTTAATCCTAGCATGATAAAGATTCA